>NC_091290.1:70206329-70506329 GCF_032444005.1 Ranitomeya imitator | reverse complement strand
TGCATATTATGGTGGAAAATAAGTATTTGGTCAGAAACAAACAATCAAGATTTCTGGCTCTCACAGACCTGTAACTTCTTCTTTAAGAGTCTCCTCTTTCCTCCACTCATTACCTGTAGTAATGGCACCTGTTTAAACTTGTTATCAGTATAAAAAGACACCTGTGCACACCCTCAAACAGTCTGACTCCAAACTCCACTATGGTGAAGACCAAAGAGCTGTCAAAGGACACCAGAAACAAAATTGTAGCCCTGCACCAGGCTGGGAAGACTGAATCTGCAATAGCCAACCAGCTTGGAGTGAAGAAATCAACAGTGGGAGCAATAATTAGAAAATGGAAGACATACAAGACCACTGATAATCTCCCTCGATCTGGGGCTCCACGCAAAATCCCACCCCGTGGGGTCAGAATGATCACAAGAACGGTGAGCAAAAATCCCAGAACCACGCGGGGGGACCTAGTGAATGAACTGCAGAGAGCTGGGACCAATGTAACAAGGCCTACCATAAGTAACACACTACGCCACCGTGGACTTAGATCCTGCAGTGCCAGACGTGTCCCACTGCTTAAGCCAGTACACGTCCGGGCACGTCTGAAGTTTGCTAGAGAGCATTTGGATGATCCAGAGGAGTTTTGGGAGAATGTCCTATGGTCTGATGAAACCAAACTGGAACTGTTTGGTAGAAACACAACTTGTCGTGTTTGGAGGAAAAAGAATACTGAGTTGCATCCATCAAACACCATACCTACTGTAAAGCATGGTGGTGGAAACATCATGCTTTGGGGCTGTTTCTCTGCAAAGGGGCCAGGACGACTGATCTGGGTACATGAAAGAATGAATGGGGCCATGTATCGTGAGATTTTGAGTGCAAACCTCCTTCCATCAGCAAGGGCATTGAAGATGAAACGTGGCTGGGTCTTTCAACATGACAATGATCCAAAGCACACCGCCAGGGCAACGAAGGAGTGGCTTCGTAAGAAGCATGTCAAGGTCCTGGAGTGGCCTAGCCAGTCTCCAGATCTCAACCCTATAGAAAACCTTTGGAGGGAGTTGAAAGTCCGTGTTGCCAAGCGAAAGGCCAAAAACATCACTGCTCTAGAGGAGATCTGCATGGAGGAATGGGCCAACATACCAACAACAGTGTGTGGCAACCTTGTGAAGACTTACAGAAAACGTTTGACCTCTGTCATTGCCAACAAAGGATATATTACAAAGTATTGAGATGAAATTTTGTCTCTGACCAAATACCGTACTTATTTTCCACCATAATATGCAAATAAAATGTTAAAAAAACAGACAATGTGATTTTCTGGATTTTTTTTTTCTCAGTTTGTCTCCCATAGTTGAGGTCTACCTATGATGTAAATTACAGACGCCTCTCATCTTTTTAAGTGGTGGAACTTGCACTATTGCTGACTGACTAAATACTTTTTTGCCCCACTGTATATATATATATATATATATATATATATATATACCGTAATTCATTATGTAAAATAGGGGGCAGGTCACTGAGGGACCAGTGACCTGTCAGAAGCCATGCTCGTGAACACCTAATCAGAGCACCACATGAAGATACCACCACAGGCTGCCCCGAGGCACGAGCATATTGTTAACGCAAAATGAAAATAAAGATTAAACAACAACCACAAGACGGCTTTCATCAACCAAGGTATCATTTTAATCAGCATAATGGTGCCGACTGGACACTGTCTGTAGGTTACTGTGCACAATCCTGCTGACAGGTTCCCTTTAACACAATGGCAAAGAGGAAAGACATGTGAAATATACGTGCAGAAGCATCATCAATTCCATTCCATCAATATGGGAAGAGCATTTCCAAAC
Organism: Ranitomeya imitator; assembly: GCF_032444005.1. Taxonomy (NCBI): domain Eukaryota; kingdom Metazoa; phylum Chordata; class Amphibia; order Anura; family Dendrobatidae; genus Ranitomeya; species Ranitomeya imitator. The sequence continues at coordinate 70,504,482 of NC_091290.1, read as the reverse complement.
AATTTGAAGTCTTGAAGTCCATTATTCTACAGTAAAAAAAAAATATTCACAAGTGTAAAACATTCAAGACAATTGAAAATACCAGGACTGGAAATTCCAGCAAGTTCTCCCCAAAGTCAGACCATGGAACACTCAGAGATATTAGAAAAAACCAAATAGCTACAGCTCAGACACTGCAGGCCTCATCACGCTAAAGATCAAGGCGATGACAGTACAATTAGAAAAAAAAACCTCAACAAATACTGTTTGCTGGGATAGGTTTCCAGGAGAAAGACTCTTTTTCTGAAAAGATCACAGCAGCAAGGCTAAAGTTTGCAAAGATGCATCTGAATAAACCATAAGATTTTTGCAAAAATGTCCTTTGGACAGACGAGACCAAAATAGAGATGAGATGTTTGTCTATAATGCCCTGCGCCATGAAAACCAAACACAGCAAAACATCCTAAACTCCTCATACCAACAGTGACGAACGGTGGCAGAGGGCTGATAATTTTGTCCTGCTTTTTAACCGTAGCTTCTGGGCACAGTGCAGTCACTTAGTCAACCAAGAACTCCTCTGTACTGCACACAAAAGTATTCTAGAACCATTTGTGTTACACCATCTATGACAAAAGCTACAGCCTGGCTGAAACTGGATGTATTATTTTTAAGTCCTGATACTTAAAGCCATAGAATTCAAAGAGGGTGTACTTAGCTTTCCTTATGACTATATATCTGTACAAAAACAGACTTTTGCTGAATAACTATTTTTTTGTAGCTTCAAGAGAAGTGCTTTGTATTTAGAAAAGATGGCTGGACTGTAGTAGAAAACAAGCATCTATTGTATGACCGTATTCCCTCACTCCAATTCTTTAAAGAAGTGGTCCCCAACCATTCCTAACTTGAGCGCCACATTCAGCTTTGAGAGATGGCCACAAATAACATCCACCACCTCTCACTCATCCCAGTATTGATCTCCAGATTATTAGTATAATTACAGCCAAAGCTTCCCCAAAGAAATCACACCAAGATTTTGTGCCCCCTTTCCTACTGGCAACATGCTTACATCAATAGGTTCCCACTCCCCCCATTTTGTATTCTCATGTAAGCCACACTCACTACATCATTGCTTCCAGCATCAAACAGCCCTCTAATTAGCTGCAATATCCCATCTCCAGCTCACCATATTTATCCTCCCCTACCCCAGGCCAGTATGTGTTCATTCAAATCTGCTCTTCAGTGCAGAGATACTTACCAAAGTCACCATGAGAAGACATTCTCTTCATAGCTGTTGGCTAGACATGGTGCCAATGCACCAAGCCGGTGGACAGCCGTAAGACACACATTATGGGCCAGTGAGAAACATGGGGTTCCCGAGCCGAAGGATGGAGACCTCTGCTTTAAAGAGAACCTGTCATGAGTTTATTCTCCAAACTATGGGCATGGATGTAAAAAAGTTTTAATGCATATTAAATCCTTAGTTTTCTTGTACACATCCATAGTTGGAATTGTATGCTAATGAGTTGCAGCTGTAGTCTATTGGGTACTGTACTTACAGCCAGGAGCTGGCACTGCATTTACAACTCTCCTGCCTTCTCCTTAATCCCCGCGTGATGTGGAGCACTGCACTTACAACTCTCCTGCCTCTCTCCTTATTCTCCTCATGCTGTGGAGCACTGCACTTACAACTTTCCTGCCTTTCTCCTTAATCCCCGCGTGATGTGGAGCACTGCACTTACAACTCTCCTGCCTCTCTCTTTATTCCCTGTGTGCTGTGGAGCACTGCACTTACAACTCCCCTGCCTCTCTCCTTATTCCCCGCATGCTGTGGCGCACTGCACTTACAACTCTCCTGCCTCTCCTTATTCCCCGTGTACTGTGAAGCACTGCACTTACAACCTTTCCTGCCTCTCTCCTTATTCCCAGTGTACTGTGAAGCACTGCACTTACAACTCCCCTGCCTCTCTCCTTATTCCCCGCATGCTGTTGAGCACTGCACTTACAACTCTCCTGCCTCTCTCCTTATTCCCCGCATGCTGTGGAGCACTGCACTTACAACTCTCCTGCCTCTCTTCTTATTCCCCGTGTACTGTGAAGCACTGCACTTACAACTCTCCTGCCTTTCTCCTCATTCCCCGTGTACTGTGGAGCACTGCACTTACAACTCCCCTGCCTCTCTCCTTATTCCCCGCATGCTGTTGAGCACTGCACTTACAACTCTCCTGGCTCTCTCCTTATTCCCCGCATGCTGTGGAGCACTGCACTTACAACTCTCCTGCCTCTCTCCTTATTCCCCGCATGCTGTGGAGCACTGCACTTACAACTCTCCTGCCTCTCTCCTTATTCCCCGCATGCTGTGGAGCACTGCACTTACAACTCTCCTGCCTCTCTCCTTATTCCCCGCATGCTGTGGAGCACTGCACTTACAACTCTCCTGCCTCTCTCCTTATTCCCCGCATGCTATGTAGCACTGCACTTACAACTCTCCTGCCTCTGTCCTTATTCCCTGTGTACTGTGGAGCACTGCACTTACAACTCTCCTGCCTCTCTCTTTATTCCCTGTGTACTGTGGAGCACTGCACTTACAACTCTCCTGCCTCTCTCCTTATTCCCTGTGTACTGTGGAGCACTGCACTTACAACTCTCCTGCCTCTCTCCTTATTCCCTGTGTACTGTGGAGCACTGCACTTACAACTTTCCAGCCTTTCTCCTTATTCCCCACGTGCTGTGGAGCACTGCACTTACAACTTACTAGCATGCAACTACACCTACAGATTTCTCGAAAACAACAATTTCGATTTCTACAAGAAAGGCACGGAATTGCTGACCATTAACACGCCAGTCCCCATGTGCCCTTAGTTTGGGGTATAAAATCCTGACGAAAAGTTCTCTTTAAATTGCTGTTAAGCTTGTCACTGTTTAAGGACTGATTTTTTTTGTACAGGAACGTACTAAATTTTGTATTACTGATGATTATGTTGGATGTCCAAAACAAAGATTATTTTAATTGCAAATTGTGACGTGTTTTAAGTGGGAGACATTTTTATGGCGACTGGCAAACAGAAGATGACCTTGACCTATAATATGTGTCACAGTATTACATGGAATGGGGTTGTACTGATGGGAAACCTGATGTTTTACAATTTGATTGGGTTTGGGTTAAAAAATGTTTAAAAAAATTGGACATTGTAACTATCTTGTGAACTTTTCCCTTAACCAGAAAAGTCCCATTGATGAGAACGTGAAAATTATGGAGGGAAAGTTTACATTTTTTTACTAACAATAAACAAAATCTTAATTTACAAGACGACTTTCCATCTAGTGTATATACTTGAGTATAGGAAAAGGGTTTTGGTATGCACTCAGCCTAATACAAGGCGAGGTGCAGGTGTAATGGACCCGTGGCCCAAATAGTAGTATAAATAGTAATTCACCGCACTCTCTTATGAATAAGTGATGAAGATATAGTGTCAATTTATTAAATAAGGACTGGGAGCATAACAGAATATTACAGCATATACGATACAACGTTTCGGCTCAGCCAGAGCCTTTGTCACGTATTCGCTTATTTCAGCAAGAGAATAGTGTGCAGTAAGGGAAAAGTCCCAGTTATAAGATGCAGATTCTTAGGTAATGCAGTGAATATGCTCATGGATTACTTCCATCAGATAACATGGACCTGCGGCGTTCGGGTATGGAGCGGCGCTCCCGCGCTGTGCTCTGGTGTCAGACTGAGCCGGCTCAAGTGAAAATCATTATTTCTTTGTTACGTGGCGACCTGTTATGAAAGGCAATTCAGTACTACAATGGACATAGCGGTCAGAGCACATACAGTGATCTGACAATAACCCAAAATCATAGAACGAGCTCTGAGACGCGGGAACTCTGCAGACCGCAATCCCTAATCCTCTCCAAACAACACTAGAGGCAGCCGTGGATTGCGCCTAACTCTGCCTATGCAACTCGGCACAGCCTGAGAAACTAACTAGCCTGAAGATAGAAAATAAGCCTACCTTGCCTCAGAGAAATACCCCAAAGGAAAAGGCAGCCCCCCACATATAATGACTGTGAGTTAAGATGAAAAGACAAACGTAGAGATGAAATAGATTCAGCAAAGTGAGGCCCGACTTTCTTAACAGATCGAGGATAGAAAAGGTAACTTTGCGGTCTACACAAAACCCTAAAGAAAACCACGCAAAGGGGGCAAAAAGACCCTCCGTACCGAACTAACGGCACGGAGGTACACCCTTTGCGTCCCAGAGCTTCCAGCAACAAATTAGACAAGCCGGACAGAAAAAATAGCAAACAAATAGCAAAGAAGAACTTAGCTATGCAGAGCAGCAGGCCACAGGAATGATCCAGGGAAAAGCAAGTCCAACACTGGAACATTGACAGGAAGCCAGGATCAAAGCATTAGGTGGAGTTAAGTAGAGAAGCACCTAACGACCTCACCAGATCACCTGAGGGAGGAAACTCAGAAGCCGTAGTACCACTTCCCTCCACCAACAGAAGCTCACAGAGAGAATCAGCCGAAGTACCACTTGTGACCACAGGAGGGAGCTCTGCCACAGAATTCACAACAGCGACCCTCAAGACTGGGCATTTTCCCTTACGCCAGGAGATCCGGCATTGCGTGATGTTGATGCGTTTTTTCTGGCGCTCGGATTGCTTTATGATGAACCTAATTCAGTGGATCAGGCAGAGAAAATCTTGCTGGCTTTGTGTCAGGGTCAGGATGAGGTAGAAATATATTGTCAGAAGTTTAGGAAGTGGTCTGTACTCACTCAGTGGAATTAATGTGCCCTGGCAGCAATTTTCAGAAAGGGTCTCTCTGAAGCCCTTAAGGATGTCATGGTGGGATTTCCCATGCCTGCTGGTCTGAATGAGTCTATGTCTTTGGCCATTCAGATCGATCGACGCTTGCGTGAGCGTAAAACTGTGCACCATTTGGCGGTATTGTCTGAGCATAGACCTGAGCCTATGCAATGTGATATGACTTTGACCAGAGCTGAACGGCAAGAACACAGACGTCGGATGGGGCTGTGTTTTTACTGTGGTGATTCCACTCACGCTATCTCCGATTGTCCTAAGCGCACTAAGCGTTTCGCTAGGTCTGCTACCATTGGTACGGTACAGTCGAAATTTCTTTTGTCCGTTACTCTGATTTGCTCTTTGTCATCCTATTCTGTTATGGCATTTGTGGATTCAGGCGCTGCCCTGAATTTGATGGACTTGGAGTTTGCTAGGCGCTGTGGTTTTTTCTTGGAGCCCTTGCAGTATCCTATTCCATTGAGAGGAATTGATGCTACGCCTTTGGCCAAGAATAAGCCTCAGTACTGGACCCAATTGATCATGTGTATGGCTCCTGCACATCAGGAGGATATTCGCTTTTTGGTGTTGCATAATCTGCATGATGTGGTCGTTTTGGGGTTGCCATGGCTACAGGTCCATAATCCAGTATTGGATTGGAAATCTATGTCTGTGTCCAGCTGGGGTTGTCAGGGGGTACATGGTGATGTTCCATTTTTGTCTATTTCGTCATCCACCCCTTCTGAAGTCCCGGAGTTTTTGTCGGATTACCGGGATGTATTTGATGAGCCCAAATCCAGTGCCCTACCTCCTCATAGGGATTGCGATTGTGCTATCAATTTGATTCCTGGTAGTAAGTTTCCTAAGGGCCGACTGTTCAATTTATCTGTGCCAGAGCACGCCGCTATGCAGAGTTATGTAAAGGAATCCTTGGAGAAGGGTCATATTCGCCCGTCGTCGTCACCATTGGGAGCAGGGTTCTTTTTTGTGGCCAAGAAGGATGGTTCTTTGAGACCTTGTATTGATTACCGCCTTCTTAATAAGATCACAGTCAAATTTCAGTACCCTTTGCCGCTGCTGTCGGATTTATTTGCTCGGATTAAGGGGGCTAGTTGGTTCACCAAGATAGATCTTCGTGGTGCGTATAATCTTGTGCGTATTAAACGGGGCGATGAATGGAAAACAGCATTTAATATGCCCGAGGACCATTTTGAGTACCTGGTTATGCCATTCGGGCTTTCCAATGCTCCATCAGTATTTCAGTCCTTTATGCATGACATCTTCCGAGAGTATTTGGATAAATTCCTGATTGTATATTTGGATGATATTTTGGTCTTCTCGGATGATTGGGAGTCTCACGTGAAGCAGGTCAGAATGGTGTTCCAGGTCCTTCGTGCGAATTCTTTGTTTGTGAAAGGGTCGAAGTGTCTCTTTGGAGTTCAGAAGGTTTCATTTTTGGGTTTCATTTTTTCCCCTTCTACTATCGAGATGGACCCTGTTAAAGTTCAGGCCATTTATGATTGGACTCAGCCGACATCTGTGAAGAGTCTGCAAAAGTTCCTGGGCTTTGCTAATTTTTATCGTCGCTTCATCAGTAATTTTTCTAGTGTTGCTAAACCGTTGACTGATTTGACCAAGAAGGGTGCCGATGTGGTCAATTGGTCTTCTGCGGCTGTGGAAGCTTTTCAGGAGTTGAAGCGTCATTTTTCTTCTGCCCCTGTGTTGTGCCAGCCAGATGTTTCGCTTCCGTTTCAGGTCGAGGTTGATGCTTCTGAGATTGGAGCAGGGGCTGTTTTGTCGCAAAGAAGTTCTGATGGCTCGGTGATGAAACCATGTGCCTTCTTTTCTAGAAAGTTTTCAACTGCTGAGCGCAATTATGATGTTGGCAATCGAGAGTTGTTGGCCATGAAGTGGGCATTCGAGGAGTGGCATCATTGGCTTGAAGGAGCCAAGCATCGCGTGGTGGTCTTGACGGATCACAAGAATTTGACTTATTTCGAGTCTGCCAAACGGTTGAATCCTAGACAGGCTCGTTGGTCGCTATTTTTCTCCCGTTTTGATTTTGTGGTTTCGTACCTTCCAGGCTCTAAGAATGTGAAGGCTGATGCCCTGTCAAGGAGTTTTGTGCCCGACTCTCCGGGTGTTCCTGAGCCGGCGGGTATTCTCAAAGAGGGGGTAATTTTGTCTGCCATTTCCCCTGATTTGCGGCGGGTGCTGCAAAAATTTCAGGCTGATAGACCTGACCGTTGCCCAGCGGAGAAACTGTTTGTCCCTGATAAATGGACTAGTAGAGTTATCTCTGAGGTTCATTGATCGGTGTTGGCTGGTCATCCTGGAATCTTTGGTACCAGAGATTTGGTGGCTAGATCCTTTTGGTGGCCGTCTTTATCGCGGGATGTGCGTTCTTTTGTGCAGTCCTGTGGGACTTGTGCCCAGGCTAAGCCCTGCTGTTCTCGTGCCAGTGGGTTGCTTTTGCCCTTGCCGCTCCCGAAAAGGCCCTGGACGCATATCTCTATGGATTTTATTTCGGATCTCCCTGTCTCTCAAAAGATGTCGGTCATTTGGGTGATTGGTGATCACTTCTCTAAGATGGTCCATTTGGTACCCTTGTCTAAATTGCCTTCCTTCTCTGATTTGGTGCCATTGTTTTTCCAGCATGTGGTTCGTTTACATGGCATTCCGGAGAACATCGTTTCGGACAGAGGTTCCCAGTTTGTTTCGAGGTTTTGGCGAGCCTTTTGTGCTAGGATGGGCATTGATTTGTCTTTTTCCTCGGCTTTCCATCCTCAGACAAATGGCCAAACCGAACGAACTAATCAGACTTTGGAAACATATCTGAGATGCTTTGTTTCTGCTGATCAGGATGATTGGGTGTCCTTTTTGCCTTTGGCTGAGTTCGCCCTTAATAATCGGGCCAGCTCGGCTACTTTGGTTTCGCCATTTTTCTGCAATTCTGGTTTCCATCCTCGTTTCTCTTCAGGGCAGGTTGAGTCTTCGGACTGTCCTGGTGTAGATACTGTGGTGGATAGGTTGCAGCAGATTTGGACTCATGTGGTGGACAATTTGACATTGTCCCAGGAGAAGGCTCAACGTTTCGCTAACCGCCGACGCTGTGTGGGTCCCCGACTTCGTGTTGGGGATTTGGTTTGGTTGTCGTCTCGTTATGTTCCTATGAAGGTTTCCTCTCCTAAGTTTAAGCCTCATTTCATTGGTCCGTATAAGATTTCTGAGGTTCTCAATCCTGTGTCGTTTCGTTTGACCCTTCCAGCTTCTTTTGCCATCCATAATGTATTCCATAGGTCATTGTTGCGGAGATACGTGGCGCCTGTGGTTCCATCCGTTGATCCTCCTGCCCCGGTGTTGGTTGAGGGGGAGTTGGAGTATGTGGTGGAGAAGATTTTGGATTCTCGTATTTCGAGACGGAAACTCCAGTAACTGGTCAAGTGGAAGGGTTATGGTCAGGAAGATAATTCCTGGGTCTTTGCCTCCGATGTTCATGCTGCCGATCTGGTTCGTGCCTTTCATTTGGCTCGTCCTGGGGGCTCTGGTGAGGGTTCGGTGACCCCTCCTTAAGGGGGGGTACTGTTGTGAATTCTGTTGTCAAGCTCCCTCCTGTGGTCATGAATGGTACTTCGGTTGGTTCTGTCCATGGGCTTCCTCTGGTGGTTGTAAGTGGAGCTGCGGCTTCTGAGTTTCCTTCCACAGGTGACGAAGTTAATTCGTTAGCTGGCTGCTCTATTTAACTCCACTTAGAGCGTTGCTCCATGCCACCTGTCAATGTTCCAGTATTGGTCTAGTTCTCTCCTGGATCGTTCTTGTGACCTGTCTTCCCAGCAGAAGCTAAGTTCCTGCTTGTTTTTCTCTGGTTTGCTATTTTTCTGTCCAGCGTGCTATTTTCATTTTTGTCTTGCTTGCGGGAAGCTCTGGGACGCAGAGGGAGCGCCTCCGCACCGTGAGTCGGTGCGGAGGGTCTTTTTGCACCCTCTGCGTGGTCTTTTTGTAGTTTTTTGTGCTGACCGCAAAGTTACCTTTCCTATCCTCTGTCTGTTCAGTAAGTCGGGCCTCACTTTGCTAAATCTATTTCATCTCTGTGTTTGTAATTTTCATCTTTACTCACAGTCATTATATGTGGGGGGCTGCCTTTTCCTTTGGGGAATTTCTCTGAGGCAAGGTAGGCTTATTTTTCTATCTTCAGGGCTAGCTAGTTTCTCAGGCTGTGCCGAGGCGCCTAGGTCTGGTCAGGAGCGCTCCACGGCTACTTCTAATGTGGTGTGATAGGATTAGGGATTGCGGTCAGCAGAGTTCCCACGTCTCAGAGCTCGTCCTATATTATTAGTAACTATCAGGTCATTCCGTGTGCTCTTAACCACCAGGTCCATTATTGTCCTTACCACCAGGTCATAACACATGGCTCCCTGGTCCCTGTTCTTGTATGCATGGCTCCCCCCTCCCATCCTTGTATGCATGGCTCCTTATCCCCTATCCTTGTATGCATGTTTCCCGTTAAAAAAACAAAAAACAAACAGACTCACCTTCCTGCGGCCCTCGATGCATCTCGTTCTGGTGCCAGCAGCTCTTCCTGCCGAGCGATCACGTTGCCCCGCTAATTAAGGTAATGAATATTCACTCCACACCGATTGGAGTGGAGAGACGTGCATATTAATTACCTTAATGAGCAGGGCAACGTGATCGCTTGGTCGGAAATGCTGCTGGTGCCGGAACCAATGAGATGCAGCGAGGGTGCATTATAAGAAAAATGAATATTCATTTCTCTTTATTAGCGGGCACAGGTACACCCACAGCCACCTGCTCCTGCCTCCTGTGACCCGCTGCTCCACCGCTTCCCTTCCCCCGCCGGCCCTCTGGGACAATTGATTTGTGCATAAGCCAAGGGGGGGCGATTTCAGCACAAAAAAGTGTGCTGAAAAACTCGGATTATACACAAGTATATATGGTACATATTCTTAGCTGCATATTGATTCAATTAGTTTCAAGATTTTTTTGTACGGTCAGCCTAATAAAGATAGGTCACAAGGTAGATGGATAAATAACTCCATATGTATCAGAACCCTCCACACATTACTATTTTGCATGTATATTTTTGGGAACTAGACTGAAGCAGAGTGCCCTGACACATGGCCCACAACTTGGACATAGATCAAAATGTATTTTCCGCGTTGCAATATTTTCTCCTTGGCCAAGACTCAAGTAAATTTCAAGTGAAAGCACGTTTTTCGAAAAATGTGCCAAAAATCTATTACTGTGTTCGCCAGTCTAAAAATAACATGGCATAGGCTGTATCATTTTTAGTGATTAAGAAGGCAGATGGGCTCTGCCTGACTGTACATGAATCACATTGTATTTAACGGTTGGCAGGTCAAAGTCTTCCTAAACAGCACAGCCATTTCTTGTTCTTGCATAAGGTTACGCCAAGGCAGCATATTGCCTGCAAGAGAAAGAGCTCTAGGCTCGCCACTTTCAAATTCCAATCACGTGGAGCAAATTAATCACTTTGTAAATACAAATAATATCACGTTACTGAGTGATAGCTATCTTTGAGCAAATTTCATTGGGATACATTGAATTTCGTGACACAGACAAGATTAGATCCATACTGCACCGGCAGGAGACTCAAGTTTTTATATCTAATTTGAAAAGAAAGGTTTATTAGCTCTGTAACGATTGAATGAAGCAAAATATAAAAATGCTAAGCAGTGCAAAGTAAATTAATCAAAGTAATAAAAATATATAGGTATTGTTATTAATTCATAAACATAATGTTGAAGAGGTTGTCGGGGACTTTTTCACATATGGCATATCCTTTGGATAGATATATAAGTGGACACCATCCCCTAAATCAGTCACCAGGGATCACCTAGTGCATATAAACATAAATAAACCACAAAAAAAGAAAAAGTATATGCTAACAAGCAGGAATCACCAAACAATATAGACATTTTATTAGAATACAACACACAATTCATTAAAAACAATTTAAAAAGTCCCATGATGGACTTGACACAGAAAAAGAACCACAATCAAGAGTGTAATACTCATGTACCTACAAGTCGCTATATCATGAATGTATATATACATACAGTGTACAGACTAAAAGTTTGGACACACCTTCTCATTTAAAGATTTTTCTGTATTTTCATGACTATGAAAATTGTAAATTCACACTGAAGGCATCAAAGCTATGAATTAACACATGTGGAATTATATACTTCACAAAAAAGTGTGAAACAACTGAAATTATGTCTTATATTCTAGGTTCTTCAAAGTAGCCACCTTTTTCTTTGATGACTGCTTTGCACACTCTTGACATTCTCTTGATGAGCTTCAAGAGGTAGTCACCGGAAATCACCGGAAGTAGGGAAGGACTAACTAATTCTTGGCCGGATTGTGCCAATCGTTAACGCGGGATTTCCGTTAGACAGACAGACAGACAGAAATACCCCTTAGACAATTATATATATATATATATATACATATATATATATATATACCGTATATACTCGAGTATAAGCCGACCCCCCTAATTTTGCCACAAAAAACTGCTAAAACTTAATGACTCGAGTATAAGCCTAGGGTGGAAAATGCAGCAGCTACCGGTAAATGTCAAAAGTAAAAATAGATACCAATAAAAGTAAAATTAGTTGAGACATTAGTAGGTTAAGTGTTATTGAATATCCATATTGAATCAGGAGCCCCATATAATGCTCCATAAAGTTTATGATGGCCCCATAAGATGCTCCATATTAAAATATGCCCCATATAATCCTGCATAAAGATTACTAATGGCCCCATAAGATGCTCCATAGACACATTTGCCCAATATAGTGCTGCACAAATGTTATGGCCCCATAAGATGCTCCACACAGACACTTGCCCCATTATAGTGCTGCACAATCGTTATGGCCCCATAAGATGATCCATACAGTCACTTGCCCCTTATAGTGCTGCACAATCGTTATGGCCCCATAAGATGCTCCATACAGTCACTTGTCCCCTTATAGTGCTGCATAATCGTTATGGCCCCATAAGATGATCCATACACTCACTTGCCCCTTATAGTGCTGCACAATCGTTATGGCCCCATAAGATGCTCCATACAGTCACTTGCTCCTTTATAGTGCTGCACTAGCGTTATAGCCCCATAAGATGCTCCACAGTCACTTGCCCCTTATAGTGCTGCACAATCGTTATGGACCCATAAGATGCTCCATACAGTCACTTGCTCCATTATAGTGCTGCACAAGCGTTATAGCCCCATAAGATGCTCCACAGTCACTTGCCCCCTTATAGTGCTGCACAATCGTTATGGCCCCATAAGATGCTCCATACAGTCACTTGCCCCATATGCTGTGGCTGTGATAAAAAAAAATCACATACTCACCTCTCCGTCGCTCAGGACCCCAGCACTTTCACCTGCTCCTCGTTCAGGTGCGGCTCCGTCTAGCACTGAGGTTCAGCAGAGGTTGCGCACTGACCACGTCATCGCGCCCTCTGACCTGAGCGTCACTGCCAGAGGACGCTAATGATGGAGCCGCACCGGAACGAGGAGAGGTAAATATCGCGCAGCGCTGCGCTCCCCCTCCCCGTAAACTTACCTGCTCCTGGCGTGGTGCAGTCCCTGCTTCCCGTCGCTGCATATTCTTCCTGTACTGAGCGGTCACCATTACCGCTCATTACAGTAATGAATATGCGGCTCCACCTCTATGGGAGGTGGAGCCGCATATTCATTACTGTAATGAGCGGTACCATGTGACCGCTCAGTACAGGAAGAATCTGCAGTGCTGGAAGAAGCAGGGACGTGCAGGGACCGCGCAAGGAGTAGGTATGTATAATTAGACAGTCCCTGCCCCCCCTCCCCTGCCGACCCCTGAGTAGGACTTGAGTATAAGCCGAGAGGGGAACTTTCAGCCCCCAAAAATGGGCTGAAAATCTCGGCTTATACTTGAGTATATACGGTATATATATATATATGTATATACATATACATATATATATATATATATACCGTATATATATATATATACACTGGGGCAAAAAAGTATTTAGTCAGTCAGCAATAGTGCAAGTTCCACCACTTAAAAAGATGAGAGGCGTCTGTAATTTACATCATAGGTAGACCTCAACTATGAGAGACAAACTGAGAAAAAAAAATCCAGAAAATCACATTGTCTTTTTTTAACAATTTATTTGCATATTATGGTGGAAAATAAGTATTTGGTCAGAAACAAAATTTAATCTCAATACTTTGTAATATATCCTTTGTTGGCAATGACAGAGGTCAAACGTTTTCTGTAAGTCTTCACAAGGTTGCCACACACTGTTGTTGGTATGTTGGCCCATTCCTCCATGCAGATCTCCTCTAGAGCAGTGATGTTTTTGGCTTTTCGCTTGGCAACACGGACTTTCAACTCCCTCCAAAGGTTTTCTATAGGGTTGAGATCTGGAGACTGGCTGGGCCACTCCAGGACCTTGAAATGCTTCTTACGAAGCCACTCCTTCGTTGCCCTGGCGGTGTGCTTTGGATCATTGTCATGTTGAAAGACCCAGCCACTTTCATCTTCAATGCCCTTGCTGATAGAAGGAGGTTTGCACTCAAAATCTCACGATACATGGCCCCATTCATTCTTTCATGTACCCGGATCAGTCGTCCTGGCCCCTTTGCAGAGAAACAGCCCCAAAGCATGATGTTTTCACCACCATGCTTTACAATAGGTATGGTGTTTGATGGATGCAACTCAGTATTCTTTTTCCTCCAAACACGACAAGTTGTGTTTCTACCAAACAGTTCCAGTTTGGTTTCATCAGACCATAGGACATTCTCCCAAAACTCCTCTGGATGTTATGAACTGGTGATTTAGAACCACAATGGACCTGGTGGTTAAGAGCACACAAAATGAACTGATAGTTACTAATAACATAGGAAGAGCTCTGAGACGTGGGAACTCTGCTGACCGCAATCCCTAATCCTATCACACCACATTAGAAGTAGCCGTGGAGCGCTCCTGACCAGACCTAGGCGCCTCGGCACAGCCTGAGAAACTAGCTAGCCCTGAAGATAGAAAAATAAGCCTACCTTGCCTCAGAGAAATTCCCCAAAGGAAAAGGCAGCTCCCCACATATAATGACTGTGAGTAAAGATGAAAATACAAACACAGAGATGAAATAGATTTTAGCAAAGTGAGGCCCGACTTACTGAATAGACCGAGGATAGGAAAGATAGCTTTGCGGTCAGCACAAAAACCTACAAACAACCACGCAGAGGGCGCAAAAAGACCCTCCGCACCGACTAACGGTACGGAGGTGCTTCCTCTGCGTCCCAGAGCTTCCAGCAAGCAAGACAAACCAAAATAGCAAGCTGGACAGAAAAAATAGCAAACAAAAGAAACACAAGCAGAACTTAGCTTATGCAGGGAAGACAGGCCACAAGAACGATCCAGGAGAGAGCAAGACCAATACTGGAACATTGACTTGAGGCAAGGAACAAAGAACTAGGTGGAGTTAAATAGAGCAGCACCTAACGACTTAACCTCATCACCTGAGGAAGGAAACTCAGAAGCCGCAGCCCCACTCACATCCACCAGAGGAAGCTCATGGACAGAACCAGCCGAAGTACCACTCATGACCACAGGAGGGAGCTTGACCACAGAATTCACAACAGTACCCCCATCTTGAGGAGGGGTCACCGAACCCTCACCAGAGCCCCCAGGCCGACCAGGATGAGCCAAATGAAAGGCACGAACCAGATCGGCAGCATGAACATCAGAGGCAAAGACCCAGGAATTATCTTCCTGACCATAACCCTTCCACTAAACAAGGTACTGGAGTTTCCGTCTCGAAATACGAGAATCCAAAATCTTCTCCACCACATACTCCAACTCCCCCTCAACCAAAACCGGGGCAGGAGGATCAACGGATGGAACCACAGGTGCCACGTATCTCCGCAACAATGACCTATGGAATACATTATGGATGGAAAAAGAAGCTGGAAGGGTCAAACGAAACGACACAGGATTAAGAACCTCAGAAATCCTATACGGACCAATGAAACAAGGCTTAAACTTAGGAGAGGAAACTTTCATAGGAATATAACGAGACGACAACCAAACCAAATCCCCAACACGAAGTCGGGGACCCAGACAGCGCCTGCGGTTAGCGAAACGTTGAGCCTTCTCCTGGGACAATGTCAAATTGTCCACTACATGAGTCCAAATCTGCTGCAACCTATTCACCACAGTATCCACACCAGGACAGTCCGAAGACTCAACCTGCCCTTAGGAGAAAGGAGGATGGAAACCAGAATTGCATAAAAACGGAGAAACCAAAGTACATGGGCTGGCCCGATTATTAACGACGAACTCAGCTAAAGGCAAAAAGGACACCCAATCATCCTGATCAGCAGAAACAAAGCATCTTAGATATGTTTCCAAGGTCTGATTGGTTCGTTCAGTTTGGCCATTTGTCTGAGGATGGAAAGCCGAGGAAAAAGACAAATCAATGCCCATCCTAGCACAAAAGGCTCGCCGAAACCTCGAAACAAACTGGGAACCTCTGTCAGAAACGATGTTCTCCGGAATGCCATGTAAACGAACCACATGCTGGAAAAACAATGGCACCAAATCAGAGGACGAAAGGCAATTTAGACAAGGGTACCAAATGGACCATCTTAGAGAAGCGATCACAAACCACCCAAATGACCGACATCTTTTGAGAGACAGGGAGATTCGAAATAAAATCCATAGAGATATGTGTCCAGGGCCTCTTCGGGACCGGCAAGGGCTAAAGCAACCCACTGGCACGAGAACAGCAGGGCTTAGCCCGAGCATAAGTCCCACAGGACTGCACAAACGAACGCACATCCCGCGACAGAGACGGCCACCAAAAGGATCTAGCCACCAAATCTCTGGTACGAAAGATTCCAGGATGACCAGCCAACACTGAACAATGAACCTCAGAGATAACTCTACTCGTCCATTTATCAGGGACAAACAGTTTCCCCGCTGGGCAATGGTCAGGTCTATCAGCCTGAAATTCCTCTTGGGCTAGCTGCACAAAAGCTGTTCTACCCTGTATGCACACATGGATTTTTCCTCTCTGAACCCTGTTCACACAGGTAATGTACAGATGATCAGGTTTTTAAATACATCAGATAGGGATTGCATACATTAGTTAGGACTGCTCTGATATGGGTATACCGTGAAGATTGGTAGAGCAGCTTAGTATACATTTTTTGCAAAAAACGTATCAACCAAATACCCTGTTATTTACATCTTTTACTAGCACTTGCGGATTACTGCAAACATTTTTTCAAACTGAGTGTTTTTGGTTTTACCATTCTCTTTTGTGTCTTCAGGTTTCTTGGTGGTGTGTGAACATGTTCTTACAGACTTGTTCTCTGTGCAGGTAGCCCATGTGTTCCTGTTTCCATGGTCAGGTCTATTAGCCTGAAATTTTTGCAGCACCCGCCGCAAATCAGGGGAGATGGCAGACAAAATTACCCCCTCTTTGAGAATACCCGCCGGCTCAGGCAAACCCGGAGAGTCGGGCACAAAACTCCTAGACAGGGCATCCACCTTCACATTTTTAGAGCCCGGAAGGTACGAAACCACAAAGTCAAAACGGGAGAAAAATAACGACCATCGGGCCTGTCTCGGATTCAACCGTTTGGCAGACTCGAGATAAGTCATGTTCTTGTGATCAGTCAAGACCACCACGCGATGCTTAGCTCCTTCAAGCCAATGACGCCACTCCTCGAATGCCCACTTCATGGCCAGCAACTCTCGATTGCCAACATCATAATTACGCTCAGCAGGCGAAAACTTCCTGGAAAAGAAGGCACATGGTTTCATCACCGAGCCATCAGAACTTCTTTGCGACAAAACAGCCCCTGCTCCAATCTCAGAAGCATCAACCTCGACCTGGAACGGGAGCGAAACATCTGGCTGGCACAACACAGGGGCAGAAGAAAAACGACGCTTCAACTCCTGAAAAGTTTTCACAGCAGCAGAAGACCAATTGACCACATCAGCACCCTTCTTGGTTAAATCAGTCAACGGTTTAGCAATACTAGAAAAATTATTGATGAAGCGACGATAAAAATTAGCAAAGCCCAGGAACTTTTGCAGACTCTTCAGAGATGTCGGCTGAGTCCAATCATAAATGGCCTGGACTTTAACAGGGTCCATCTCGATAATAGAAGGGGAAAAAATGAAACCCAAAAATGAAACCTTCTGAACACCAAAGAGACACTTAGACCCCTTCACAAACAAAGAATTTGCACGCAGGACCTGGAACACCATTCTAACCTGCTTCACGTGAGACTCCCAATCATCCGAGAAGACCAAAATATCATCCAAGTATACAATCAGGAATTTATCCAGGTACTCTCGGAAGATGTCATGCATAAAGGACTGAAATACTGATGGAGCACTGGAAAGCCCGAATGGCATAACCAGGTACTCAAAATGGTCCTCGGGCGTATTAAATGCTGTTTTCCATTCATCGCCCCGTTTAATACGCACAAGATTATACGCACCACGAAGATCTATCTTGTTGAACCAACAAGCCCCCTTAATCCGAGCAAACAAATCAGACAGCAGCGGCAAAGGGTACTGAAATTTGACTGTGATTTTATTAAGAAGACGGTAATCAATACAAGGTCTCAGCGAACCATCCTTCTTGGCCACAAAAAAGAACCCCGCTCCCAATGGCGACGACGACGGGCGAATATGACCCTTCTCCAAGGATTCCTTTACATAACTCTGCATAGCGGCGTGCTCAGGCACAGACAAATTAAACAGTCGACCTTTAGGAAATTTACTACCAGGAATCAAATCGATAGCACAATTGCAATTCCTATGCGGAGGTAGGGCACTGGATTTGGGCTCATCAAATACATCCCGGTAATCCAACAAGAACTCTGGGACCTCAGAAGGGGTGGATGATGAAATAGACAGAAATGGAACATCACCATGTACCCCCTGACAACCCCAGCTGGACACAGACATAGATTTCCAATCCAATACTGGGTTATGGACCTGTAGCCATGGCAACACCAACACGACCACATCATGCAGATTATGCAACACCAAAAAGCGAATATCCTCCTGATGCGCAGGAGCTATGCACATGGTCAGTTGGGTCCAGTACTGAGGCTTATTCTTGGCCAAAGGCGTAGCATCAATTCCTCTCAATGGAATAGGATACTGCAAGGGCTCCAAGAAAAACCCACAGTGCCTAGCAAACTCCAAGTCCATCAAATTCAGGGCAGCGCCTGAATCCACAAATGCCATGACAGAATAGGATGACAAAGAGCAAATCAAAGTAACGGACAAAAGAAATTTTGACTGTACCGTACCAATGGTGGCAGACCTAGCGAAACGCCTGGTGCGCTTAGGACAATCGAAGATAGCATGAGTGTAATCACCACAGTAAAAACACAGCCCATTCCGACGTCTGTGTTCTTGCCGTTCATCTCTGGTCAAAGTCCTATCACATTGCATAGGCTCAGGCTTATGCTCAGATAACACCGCCAAATGGTGCACAGTTTTACGCTCACGTAAGCGTCGATCGATCTGAATGGCCAGCAGGCATAGGGAATCCCACCATGACATCCTTAAGGGCTTCAGAGAGACCCTTTCTGAAAATTGCTGCCAGAGCACATTCATTCCATTGAGTGAGTACAGACCACTTCCTAAACTTCTGACAATATATCTCTACCTCATCCTGACCCTGACACATAGCCAGCAAGATTTTCTCTGCCTGATCCACTGAATTAGGTTCATCATAGAGCAATCCGAGCGCCAGAAAAAACGCATCAATATCACATAATGCAGGATCTCCTGGCGCAAGGGAAAATGCCCAGTCTTGAGGGTCGCCACGTAATAAAGAAATAATGATCTTTACTTGTTGAACTGGGTTACCAGAGGAGCGGGGTTTCAAAGCCAGAAATAGTTTACAATTATTTTTGAAATTCAGAAACTTAGCTCTATCTCCAGAAAATAAATCAGGAATAGGAATTCTAGGTTCTAACATAGAATTCTGAACCACAAAGTCTTGAATATTTTGTACTCTTGCAGTGAGATGATCCACACAAGAAGACAGACCTTTAATGTCCATCACTACACCTGTGTCCTGAACCACCCAAATGTCTAGGGGAAAAGAAAGACAAAACACAGTGCAGAGAAAAAAAAATGGTCTCAGAACTTCTCTTTTCCCTCTATTGAGAAGCATTAGTACTTTGGGCCTCCAGTACTGTTATGAACTGGTGATTTAGAACCACAATGGACCTGGTGGTTAAGAGCACACAAAATGACCTGATAGTTACTAATAACATAGGACGAGCTCTGAGACGTGGGAACTCTGCTGACCGCAATCCCTAATCCTATCACACCACACTAGAAGTAGCCGTGGAGCGCTCCTGACCAGACCTAGGCGCCTCGGCACAGCCTAAGAAACTAGCTAGCCCTGAAGATAGAAAAATAAGCCTATCTTGCCTCAGAGAAATTCCCCAAAGGAAAAGGCAGCCCCCCACATATAATGACTGTGAGTAAAGATGAAAATACAAACACAGAGATGAAATAGATTTTAGCAAAGTGAGGCCCGACTTACTGAATAGACCGAGGATAGGAAAGATAGCTTTGCGGTCAGCACAAAAACCTACAAACAACCACGCAGAGGGCGCAAAAAGACCCTCCGCACCGACTAATGGTACGGAGGTGCTTCCTCTGCGTCCCAGAGCTTCCAGCAAGCAAGACAAACCAAAATAGCAAGCTGGACAGAAAAAATAGCAAACAAAAGAAACACAAGCAGAACTTAGCTTATGCAGGGAAGACAGGCCACAAGAACGATCCAGGAGAGAGCAAGAACAATACTGGAACATTGACTGGAGGCAAGGAACAAAGAACTAGGTGGAGTTAAATAGAGCAGCACCTAACGACTTAACCTCGGCACCTGAGGAAGGAAACTCAGAAGCCGCAGCCCCACTCACATCCACAAGAGGAAGCTCATGGACAGAACCAGCCGAAGTACCACTCATGACCACAGGAGGGAGCTTGACCACAGAATTCACAACACTGGATCATCCAAATGCTCTCTAGCAAACTTCAGACGGGCCCGGACATGTACTGGCTTAAGCAGTGGGACACGTCTGGCACTGCAGGATCTGAGTCCATGGTGGCGTAGTGTGTTACTTATGGTAGGCCTTCCTACATTGGTCCCAGCTCTCTGCAGTTCATTCACTAGGTCCTCCCGCGTGGTTCTGGGATTTTTGCTCACCGTTCTTGTGATCATTCTGACCCCACGGGGTGGGATTTTGCGTGGAGCCCCAGATCGAGGGAGATTATCAGTGGTCTTGTATGTCTTCCATTTTCTAATTATTGCTCCCACTGTTGATTTCTTCACTCCAAGCTGGTTGGCTATTGCAGATTCAGTCTTCCCAGCCTGGTGCAGGGCTACAATTTTGTTTCTGGTGTCCTTTGACAGCTCTTTGGTCTTCACCATAGTTGAGTTTGGAGTCAGACTGTTTGAGGGTGTGCACAGGTGTCTTTTTATACTGATAACAAGTTTAAACAGGTGCCATTACTACAGGTAATGAGTGGAGGAAAGAGGAGACTCTTAAAGAAGAAGTTACAGGTCTGTGAGAGCCAGAAATCTTGATTGTTTGTTTCTGACCAAATACTTATTTTCCACCATAATATGCAAATAAATTGTTAAAAAAACAGACAATGTGATTTTCTGGATTTTTTTTTCTCAGTTTGTCTCCCATAGTTGAGGTCTACCTATGATGTAAATTACAGACGCCTCTCATCTTTTTAAGTGGTGGAACTTGCACTATTGCTGACTGACTAAATACTTTTTTGCCCCACTGTATATATATATATATATATATATATATATAATGTCTTCATGATTAGTGTTGAGCATTCCGATACCGCAAGTATCGGGTATCGGCCGATACTTGCGGTATCGGAATTCCGATACCGAGATCCGATACTTTTGTGGTATCGGTATTGGATCAATAGGGATGTGTAAAATAAAGAATTAAAATAAAAAATATTGATATGCTCACCTCTCTGGCGGCCCCTGGACATCACGCTGGTAAGCGGCCGGCTTCTTTGTTTAAAATGAGCGCCTTTAGGACCTGCGAATGACGTCGCGGCTTCTGATTGGTCGCGTGCCGCCCATGTGACCGACATGCGACCAATCAGAAGCCGCGACGTCATTCTCATTCACAAAACTCCTAATTCTAGGAATTAAGGACCTGCGAATGACGTCGCGGCTTCTGATTGGTCGCGTGCCGGTCACATGGGCGGCACGCGACCAATCAGAAGCCGCGACGTCATTCGCAGGTCCTAAAGGCGCTCATTTTAAACAAAGAAGCTGGCCGGTTACCAGCGTGATGTCCAGGGGCCACCGGAGAGGTGAGCATATCAATATTTTTTATTTTAATTCTTTATTTTACACATCCCTATGGATCCCAGGGCCTGAAGGAGAGTTTCCTCTCCTTCAGACCCTGGGAACCATGAGAATACCTTCCGATACTTGATGTCCTATTGACTTGTATTGGTATCGGATATCGGCGATATCCGATATTTTTCGGGTATCGGCCGATACTATCCGATACCGATACTTTCAAGTATCGGACGGTATCGCTCAACACTATTCAGGATATAACGGCTTGCAGGTACACGAGTATTACACTCTTGATTGTTGATTTTTTTCTATGTCAAGTCCATCATGGGAGTTTTTTAATTGTTTTTAATGAATTATGTGCTGTATTCTAATAAAAATGTGTATATTTTTTTGGTGATCACTGCTTGTTTGCAAATACTTTTTTTCTTTTTTGTGATATCTTTTGTATAGGTCATTGATCGGTGGGGGTGCAACATCTGACAGACACCTGCAGATCAGATGTTCCCAGTGTCAGCGACAGTTAGAACAGCTCAGTTATGGTGCTGCACAGCTCCGTCGACTGTGAAGTGGCAGTGAGAGACCATCTAGCAGCCTATAAGATATATTCATGCTCGTAGTGCCCTCCATCCAGTGACTGTTTGAAAAGAAAAGTTTTTCCGAAGCGTTCTTTCTTAGACAATCTCTGCTGGTCAGTATCGGCCACTCTTCTCTCCTATAAATACTTGTTTCTAGCAATTTGGATTTCCAGTGTTAGTCTTGTACTGCCTGGTGTGGAGGAGTCAGTTGTTGGTAGAGGCGTTTGGAGTGTTGATCTGTGACTACTGCTTGGTGTTTTGACTGTGTGCAAATCCTCACCTTCTCCTATATGGTTTACCTTCCTTTTCTCCCTGATGTTCCTCTCTGTTGTCTATAAGTGCATATTTGTATGTTTGACATTTCATTTATCCCTGTGCGTCCTCCCTTGTTAGTCTGGTTTGTGTATATATGAATACTATTACTTCCCACTTCTCTGGGTAGGGGAAGGGGACACATATAGGGCTGATTCAAAAGTTCAGCAAAGTATATGGCTCCGGCGTCTTCACCATCAGAAGTAATTCAGTGAACAGGGATAGCTAGGCTGTCGATAGCATTAGGGACAGTGAAGGAGTCCCTAGCCTTGGGTATTCCGACAGGTTTTTGTGGATATCATCTGCGCTGCTGTAGAAATGAATGTCCAGGTGTATTGGAGATAAAGATGATGGTTTTTCTCAACGCGTTTCAAAGTCACTATGACTTCCTCAGGAGGTGCTACACATTCATTTCTACAGCAGCGCGGATTATATCCACAAAACACTTAATTTGAATATCCTGAATTGGTCACTAGTTTGTCCAGTAAATCTGCGGCTGTTGGTTTAAACTCTGAGAAGTTTTTTTCATGCTATAATCATTGGAAACATCAGGTGAGTGCAATCTCATTTATATCTTGAAATCTCCATTGGATAAGACCCTATTGCACTTTTCTTTCCTGCAGTGTCTTTGACAACAGAGTTTAGACATTCAAGATGTTCATATCCAAGGAGAACTATTGAAACCATCATTGTTGTGACTGTTTTCAATAAACTGTTTATTTGCATCAATTGAGTGCCTATTCTGTCTACTACTATTTGAGATTCCACTTCTGTTCCACTTGCACTTCCTAATTACCAGGTGTGTGCACTCCAAATTTTACATTAGAGTGACTGCATAGTAGCCGCAGCCGAGTACTGCACATCTGCCCCCTATTCAAATCAATAAGGGGCAGATGTGCAGTACTACACCTTGGTTACTATTACATCTATGGAGATGTGCAGCACCTCTAGCAGCCGATTGCAGAGGGTGCGTGCCAGATGTCGAACCCCTATTGATCAGACATTGATTAATTATGCTGAAGATAGGCAATCAATGTTAAAGTATCAGACATCCCCTCTAAAACTAATATAAATGGATCAAATGGCAGGGAAAAGCAACATTTCTAAAAGACGACAAAGGAGACAACAAATATGTCCACATGATTGTATGGAACAGTAGATGAAAATTACAATGCTATCAAAAATTAAGGCAAACTGTACAACTGGGTGTCAAAAATAATTTAAAAATTACACATTTCGTTGGCATATGTGTAATTTCCTATTAATCCCGTTCTGGATGTCACCTTTCCTACCATGTGATTCATTTATTATTAGTTTTAATAAAATATGCACAAGTTGAAAAGTATACTTCTATATACAGTATTTTTATTTCTTGGTCTTACTTACATTGCACTGCCTTTTATTTTTAGGTTGTGGTTCTGTAATTTGGGTGTTAATTAGGTACCATGTAATATATCTTTTATGCTCTTAACTTCTTTTTACATGAACTTTCTTTTGATGTGACTATCTGATTGATTTACTGATTGATTGCACATATTTCGATTTGTCATTATTTCTGGTATATATGGTCAATAGCTGACTAAAGCACTGGATGGTGGAAATAGGAGCAAAAAGTGCTCATACTATGACAGTATTGGCTGCAGCACTCGTCCACATGATAAGTTCATAATAGGGTAGCACAATAGCTCAGTGGTTAGCACTGTTGCTTTGCAGCGCTGGGGTCCTAGGTTCAAATCCCACTAAGGCCAACATGTGTAAGAAGTTTGTATGTGATTGTGAGCCCTTGCGGGCAGGGTCCTCTCTCCGCTAGTCGTGACTTGTACTGTTTAAGATTACTGTACTTGTTTTTATTATGTATACCCCTCCTCACATGTAAGGCGCCATGGAATAAATGGCGCTATAATAATAAATAATAATAATGTTCTCCCTGTGTTTGTCCTCCCCTGCACTCCGATTTCCTCCCACACTCCAAAAGCATACAGTACTGCTGGAGAATTTAGATTTTCCCTTGGAGGACAGTGATGATAATGTCTGTAAAGCACTGTGGAATTAATGGCGATATGTGAGTAAAATAAATAAATATTGGGTCAGTGGAGACTTATGATCACTAATACAAAAATCCTAAAGGGACATTTACACTGCAAGATAATCGTGAAGAAGCATTGTTAAAATGGCTGGTTTCACAATTAATTTGCCGTGTCAACAGGGTTCATCTGGTGAAATGATCTTTAGCACAGCATAAAAGATCATTATTTTCAGCACTATAACATCCTGTATAAACAGGACTCACACTGGTGAGCACTTTGGCAGCCTATTCACTGACTGAGCAATCTAGTATAGATCGATCAATGCGCATAGTTTAATTTGGACTCTTCTGTCAAATGACTGCCAACAGGTAAAAGTTTACCGATCGGCAATCGTTTCACGTCGCTGGTTGATCCGTGTAAATGGACCCTTTGCTTTTTGTTCCTCCTGACTGTAGAGTATTCATCAGCTCAATTGTGGCACACTGCATTCTCAACCAGCACTCAATTCAAACTCCTCCTCGCCTTGATCGTGCTATGGGGAGTTAAGGTACCTTCACACTGAACAACTTAACAACGATATCGCTAGCGATCTGTGACGTTGCAGCGTCCTGGATAGCGATATCGTTGTGTTTGATATGCAGCAGCGATCTGGATCCTGCTGTGACATCGTTGGTCGGAGCAGAAAGGCCAGAACTTTATTTCGTCGCTGGATCACCCGCAGACATCGCTGAATCGGCGTGTGTGACGCTGATTCAGCGATGTCTTCACTGGTAACCAGGGTAAACATCGGGTTACTAAGCGCAGGGCCGCGCTTAGTAACCCGATGTTTACCCTGGTTACCATTGTAAATGTAAAAAATACAAACACTACATACTTACATTCCGGTGTCTGTCGCGTCCCCCGGCGCCCTGCTTCCCTGCACTGTCAGCGCCGGCTGGCCGTAAAGCACAGCGGTGATGTCACCGCTCTGCTTTACGGCTGGCGCTTACACAGTGCAGGAAAGCAGAACGCCGGGGGACGCGACAGACACCGGAATGTAAGTATGTAGTGTTTGTATTTTTTACATTTACAATGGTAACCAGGGTAAACATCGGGTTACTAAGCGCGGCCCTGCGCTTAGTAACCCAATGTTTACCCTGGTTACCCAGGGACTTCGGCATCGTTGGTCGCTGGAGAGCTGTTTGTGTGACAGCTCTCCAGCGACCACACAGCGACACTGCAGCGATCGGCATCGTTGTCTAGATCGCTGCAGCGTCGCTAAATGTGACGGTACCTTAACAAAAAACTCTGGAAGCCCGTGTTCCAGCTAAAATACATTGACCTGCTCGGCTTTGGATAGGAGAAAACTGTACTTTGTGGGAAAACTCATTTATCTCAATGAAGAGTCAATGCGAACAAAAGAGTTGTAAACTGACCAATTCAGCTTCATTACATCTACAAGACTTATCCTTACCATAGATTATGATGGCGGATTGTTCTTTAATCAGAGCCATTGAATGTTTTACCAAGCAAACACCTATTAAATGCAATCTCTGAGCTAAGTCTACTTACCAATAGCTTACAATATTTTCACTCGAAGTGTAACGAGCTGTTAAAATCTTTATATTGTAAAGAGTCAGCCTGAACTTTCCATCAGACAGATTGCATTTCACAAGGGGTGGCAGAAAACAGAAAATTCAATGTAGGAGACAAAGGCATCGGAAGTAACTCCGGGATCACAATTTGTTCTGCAGCTCATGTTAGAAGTTGATGAGCTTTCGCTCACTGCAAACACCTCCTACACAATGACCACATCAGATAGAAAACCCCATGCATCGAGACAGACTTGCGCTTGTTCAACTGTAGGTACCCATACCGATCTACAAACAAGTTATCCAGCTTCTCGGCAATTTGTTAGGCTTGATGAATGAGTTCCTGTGTGCTAGGAGTTGATTAATTAGAAAACTAGGGTGACTCAGAAAATCCAATAGCACTGCACAGATATCCAGCATACTAATGTGGTCAGTTGTCTATGAGGGAGGATGCCGACAGCATATATTATCAGTGAGGGACATCTCATCTCATTTTAATATGTGAACACTCAATGCATCACCCCAAGCACACATAGCTTCACATACAGGTAGGCACGAAACATCTAATCTACAGCTCATGACATGACAAAACGGGGAGTGAATTATACATCACAATTCCAGTCTGAAGCCTCTTAGGTGCGAACAACTCCATAAGAGGAAATGTCTTTACAGCAAGTGATAGGAAACAAGTGTTATTGGAATTCCTACATAGAGGGTTGCCAGAAATATCGGCGACAACACATATAGTGGATTCTCATTGTGTCATCCAATCAGTATAAAGCATTCACAACATTCAATGTATCTTTTCACTGTCTGATACATAGAAGTATGGGAAATATCCACTTTAACCCCTTCAACCTGAGCCGGTTTTCACCTTCATGATCAAGCCAAATTTTATAATTCTGACCAGTGTCACTTTATGAGGTAATAACCCTGGAGCACTTAAACAAATCCCAACGATTCTGAGAATGTTTATTTGTGACATATTGTACATTATGATAGTGGTAAAATTTATTTGATATCACTTGTCTTTATTAATGAAAACAACTTAAATTTGGCAAAAATTTGGAAAAATTTGCAATTTTCAAAATTGAATTCTTATGCCCTTAAGTTAGAGAGTTATGTCACACAAAATGCTTAATAAGTAACATTTCCCCCACATATCAACCTTACATTAATACAATTTTTAAAACATTTTTGGTTGTTAGGATGTTATAAAAGTTAAAAGTTGACAAGCAATTTTTCATTTTTTTCAAAACAATTACAAAACCATTTTTTAATGACCCCGTTACATTTGAAATGGCTTTGGGGACTATGTGACATAAAATACCCAAAAGTGACATAATTCAAAAAAACTGCACCTTCCAAGTTGCACAAAACCACATTCAAGTAGTTTATTAACCCTTCAGGTGCTTCATGGGAGTTTCTAGAATGTGGAAGGAAAAAATAAACATTTAACTTTTTTCCAACAAAAATTTTACTTTAGACCCATTTTTTTCACAAAGGTAATAGAAAACAATGGAATGAAGAAAAAAATATCACATTTTTCCCACAAAAAATGTTTTAGCCTCAAATTTTATATTTTCACAATGGTGACAGGAGAAAATGGAACAAAAAATTTCTGGTGCAATTTCTCGTAAGTACACAGATACTGCGCATGTGGACGAAAACTACTTTTGAAGCACAGTGCAAAGCTCAGAAGGGAAGAAGCGCCATATTGGAGTTCAGATTTTGCTGGAATGGTTTGAGGGTTTTTTTTTTCAGTCAAGATGGGGAGCAGAGTGTACATTAATGTGAAAAAATGAACGGTTTTGAATTTACCAAATGGCTGGAATTAAATGAAGGAAAGACTATAATAATAATAATAATAATAATCTTTATTCATATAGTGCCAACATATTCCGCTGCGCTGTACAGTTTGAAACACAACAGTCATAAGTAACAATTAAAGCAAAATAAGACGACCCTGCTTGTTAGAGCTTGCAATCTACAATGAGGTGGGGGAGATACAAAGTACAGGTGTGTATTTACAATGATGGTCCAGCCATCTTCAGGGGTGAGGGACAGATGGAGATAGTGAATGGGCTACACACACACAAACATAAAATTACTTTGATTAGTGAACGTGGTAGGCCGCTCTGAACAAATGTGTTTTGAGCGAGCGCCTAAAACTATGCAAATTATGGATGGTCCTAATATCTTGGGGTAGAACATTCCAGAGGACTGGCGCAGCACGGGAGAAGTCTTGGAGTCGGGAGTGGGAGGTACGGATTAGTGCAGAGGTTAGTCGAAAGTCATTTGCAGAGCGCAGCAGTCGGTTAGGCCAATAGACAGAAATGAGGGAGGAGATGTAAGGGGGTGCCGCACTGTGAAGAGCTTTGTGGGTGAGAACAAGTACTTTGAATTGTATCCTGTAATGAATGGGCAGCCAGTGTAACGACTGGCGAAGAGCGGACGCGTCCGAGTAATGATTAGCCACATGGACGACCCTGGCTGCTGCATTAAGGATGGACTGGAGAGGGGAAAGTCGAGTGAGGGGGAGGTCAATTAATAGAGCGTTACAGTAGTCCAAGCGGGAGTGGATCAGGGCGTTAGTGACGGTTTTTGTTGTTTCCATGGTGAGAAAAGGGCGGATTCTAGAGATGTTCTTTAGGTCTAAGCGGCAAGAGCGGGCAAGAGATTGTATATGGGAGGTGAAGGAGAGATAGGAGTCAAACATAACACCCAGACAGCGCGCCTGCTGCCTAGGCATTATTATGGTGCCACTCATGGAGGGGGAAATGTCAGATTTAGGGAGGTTAGTAGATGGCGGGAGCAGAAGAAGTTCAGTTTTGGAGTGGTTGAGTTTCAGATAGAGAGCGGACATGATGTTGGAGACTGCAGACAGACAGTCAGTGGCGTTCTGTAGTACAGCGGGGGTAAGGTCAGGGGGTGACGTGTATAGTTGTGTGTCATCAGCATAAAGATGGTACTGAAAGCCATATCTGCTGATGGTCTGTCCAATTGGGGCTGTGTAGAGGGAGAAGAGAAGGGGCCAAGGACTGAGCCCTGAGGTACCCCGACAGTGAGAGGAAGAGGAGATGAAGTGGAACCAGAGAACAGAACACTGAAGGAGCGGTCAGAAATGTAGGAGGAGAACCAGGAGAGAGCAGTGTCCTTAATGCCTAGTGACTGGAGCCTAGAGAGTAGAAGAGGGTGGTCAACAGTGTTTAAAGCTGCAGAAAGGTTGAGAAGAATGAGCAGAGAGTGGTCACCGTTATGTTTTGTTGTCAGAAGGTCATTGGTCACTTTGATGAGTGCAGTTTCTGTTGAATGTAGGGGGCGGAAACCGGACTGTGAAGGGTCTAGGAGGGAGTGTGAGTGGAGAGGTAATAGGTAAGGCGGGAGTATATCAGGTGCTCCAAGAGTTTAGAGATGAAGGGGAGATGAAGGGGAGACTGGTCTGTAGTTGTTTGTGCAGGATGGGTCGAGAGCGGGTTTCTTTAGTAATGGAGTAATGATAGAGTGTTTGAAGGAGGAGGGGAAAATGCCAGAGAGGGAGAGATTAAAGATTGTAGTTAGGCGAGTTGTGACGACTGCAGAGAGAGACTGGAGGAGGTGTGAGGGAATGGGGTCGGTGGTGCATGTAGTCGGACGAGAAGAGGAGAGGAGCCTGGAGACTTCTTCTTCTGTGATGGGATCGAATGTGGAGAGTGAGCCAGGGGAAATGCAGGAACAGATGGGAGTCACTGAACTTGGTGATTGGGAGTGGATTTCTTGATGGATATTGTCTATTTTCTCTATAAAGTGGGAGGCCAGGTCATCAGCACAAATGTCTGTGATAGGGGCTTGTGCTTTTGGCCTGAGGAGAGAGTGAAAGGTGTCAAAAAGTTTCTTGGGGTTGTTGAATAGTGAGAAGATCAGGGTGGTGAAGTAGGTCTGTTTGGCGAGGTGAAGGGCAGAGTTATAGGTCAGAGTTAACATAAAATTGAAGTGTATGAAGTCTTCTGGTGTGCGTGTTTTCCTCCATAAGCGTTCAGCACACCTAGAGCATCGCTGGAGAAATCGGGTTTGCGATGTGAGCCAGGGCTGTTTCACTCTGTGTTTGGAGGTTCTGAGGGTGAGGAGAGCTACTTGGTCAAGGGTGCTTCTAAGAGTGTCATTGAAGTGATGTACAGCCAGATCAGGACAGGAAAAAGAAGAGATTGGGGACAATGATGAGTGTAGGGAGTCTGAAAGTGTATGAGGGTTAATTGCATGTAGATTTCTGAATGCATGGTAGGTAGGAGTGTGCTGGAGTGGGCGAGGATTTGTGAGTGTGAAAGAGAGAATGTTGTGGTCAGAGAGGGGAAGCGATGAGTTATCTAGGTAGCAGATTGAGCAGAGCCGGGTGAAGACCAGGTCCAGGGTGTTACGATCTTTGTGTGTTTCAGAGGTTGAGACCTGTGAGAGGCCTAGAGAAGTGGTTAGTGATAGAAGTTGAGATGCAGATGTGGAAGTAGGGCTGTTAGTGGGGATGTTAAAGTCTCCCAGGATAAGGGTTGGTAGTTCTGAGGACATAAAGTGCGGCAGCCAGGCAGAGAAATGGTCCAGGAAGTGGGTGGGTGAGCCTGGGGGCCGGTATATGACCGCTACTCTGAGGGAGAGGTGACAAAAGAGCCTGATAGTGTGGACCTCAAAAGAAGGGACTGAGAGTGATGGAACTGGGGGGGATGACCTGGAAGGTGCATTGTGGTGAGAGAAGTATGCCGACTCCACCACCATGTCTGTTTGTGGGTCTCGGGGAATGTGAGAATTGCAAGCCACCAAGGGAAATGGCAGCAGGAGAGACAGTGTCAGAATCCTGAATCCAGGTTTCCATGAGGGCCAACAGATTCAGGGAGTTTTTCAGAAAGTAATTGTGTATGAAAGGAAGCTTGTTGCATACAGACCGTGGATTCCAAAGGGCACAATTAAAAGAAAGAGATGAGGGAGTGCAATTAATATTAGCAAGATTATTAAGGTTTCAATATGAGGTATGGTAGGGGTTGAGGTTGGTGGATGGTGGACCAGGGTTGGGGGAGATGTCCCCTGAAATCAGTAGGATTAGGAAGATAAAAAACAAGTAGTTTTTGGAATTGTATGAAGTTTTTTTGTGCAGAGTGTTTGGGCAAGATGGACTGAGGTTTTTCAGGAAGGTGAGAAGTGCATGGGAGCTGTACATGGGGGAGGGAAGGAGAGAGGAGCTGATGTATATGAGTCGTGATGGAGGGGGTATTGGGCGGAGAAAGTGGATTGCAAGGGAACACAGGAGGATAGGAATAAAGCACATGGATAGACGGGAGTGCAGAGTGTGGGTTACCTGACTTCTGCCCTGACTAACTGCCATGAAATAACTGCTGTATCACAACGCTTAGCTTCGTGACGCTTTGCTTCTGGGATGCTTGCGTGCACCCCCACATGCGTGCACCCCTAAGGATGTTTCTAAATTTATAGTCCAGACTGCTGGGTCAGAAGAGATGGATTGTGGGAACTGGTTGAGGATAATTTGGCAGCTGGGGCAAGCACACCAGGGTTTTTTTTTCCTTTTTAGATGATCAAAGACATTCAGCCTGGCAACGTTTATTTTAACACCTTCCACCAGATAAGATCTACACTGATCCCAGTCATGGAGATGTCAGACAGCAGACAGCAAGCAGAGGTGGGAAGTTATACCATTAAAGTCTATTGCAGCAGATGAGACAGCAAGCAGAGGTGGGAAGTTCTACAATTAGAGTCTATTGCAGCAGATGAGACAGCAAGCAGAGGTGGGAAGTTATACCATTAGAGTCTATTGCAGCAGAT
This sequence comes from Ranitomeya imitator, assembly GCF_032444005.1. NCBI lineage: Eukaryota > Metazoa > Chordata > Amphibia > Anura > Dendrobatidae > Ranitomeya > Ranitomeya imitator. The sequence continues at coordinate 70,472,979 of NC_091290.1, read as the reverse complement.
GAGACAGCAAGCAGAGGTGGGAAGTTATACCTGTGTGAAGAGAGAAGATGGATGTTAGTTCTTTGCCATGGAATAACTGCTGTATCACGATGCTTAGCTTCGTGACGCTTTGTTTCTGGGACGCTTGCGTGCACCCCCTAGAAGCAATGGAATGAAACTGAATGGGAGGAGACACAGATTAGATATTTGAAAAAACGTTTTGACAGTTAGGGTGATCAATGAGTGGAACAGGCTGCCACGAGAGGTGGCAAGTTCTCTTTCAATGGACGTCTTCAAACAGAGGATGGACAGACATCTGTCTGGGATGATTTAGTGAATCCTGCTTTGAGCAGGGGGTTGGACCAGATGACTCAGTGGATCCCTTCCAACTCTAACATTCTATGATTCTATGAAGAGTGAAAAATTTAAAGGGGTCTGAATACTTTCCATACCCGCTGTAAAAATCCCATAGAGGGACAAAGTAAAAAAAAAAAAAAAAAAAAAAAGTGAAAACAGAATACGATACGATACCATAATTTCCCACGGGATCAATAAAGTGTATCACAGCAGCACAACTTACATCATAAAAATCATAAAATGAATTACTTAATTGACATGACAGTTTGTTGACAGAAGGACATTATACATTAGAATAGGACATACACAGCGGGTGAACTGAAAAGTAGAAGAAATAAAGTGGACAATCACCTTTATGATTTAACCCTAATGTTATTGTTGTACATCCCCATAGCAGTTGGCACAAACGATTTCCTAAATTTTTCCTTCTTACACCTCAGAAGTATTAGCCGGTTACTGAAGGTGCTCTTCTGTCTCATGAATAGCTCATATAGTGGATGTGTATTATTGTTCATAATTGCCATACACTTTCTCAGAGTTCTTCTCTCCACTACCTCCTCAGGAGAGTCCAGATTGCAGCCGACAGCAGAACTTGCCTTTTTGATAATCTTATTCAGCTTATTAGCATCAGAGGCCCGCACACTATTACCCCAACATATGATAGCAAAAAAGATGGCACTTGCCACCACAGATTGGTAGAACATTTCTAACATTTTGCTGCACACATTAAAAGACCTCAGTTTCCTTACGAAATACAATCTGCTCATCCCCTTCTTGTAGACAGTCTCTGAGTGGCATCTCCAGTCCAGTTTGCTATCCAAATGAATAGTAGAAGTGTTAAAAAATAAAATAAAATCACTACAATATATATATATATATACAGTGGGGCAAAAAAGTATTTAGTCAGTCAGCAATAGTGCAAGTTCCACCACTTAAAAAGATGAGAGGCGTCTGTAATTTACATCATAGGTAGACCTCAACTATGGGAGACAAACTGAGAAAAAAAAATCCAGAAAATCACATTGTCTGTTTTTTTAACATTTTATTTGCATATTATGGTGGAAAATAAGTATTTGGTCAGAAACAAAATTTCATCTCAATACTTTGTAATATATCCTTTGTTGGCAATGACAGAGGTCAAACGTTTTCTTTAAGTCTTCACAAGGTTGCCACACACTGTTGTTGGTATGTTGGCCCATTCCTCCATGCAGATCTCCTCTAGAGCAGTGATGTTTTTGGCTTTTCGCTTGGCAACATGGACTTTAAACTCCCTCCAAAGATTTTCTATAGGGTTGAGATCTGGAGACTGGCTAGGCCACTCCAGGACCTTGAAATGCTTCTTACGAAGCCACTCCTTCGTTGCCCTGGCAGTGTGCTTTGGATCATTGTCATGTTGAAAGACCCAGCCACGTTTCATCTTCAATGCCCTTGCTGATGGAAGGAGGTTTGCACTCAAAATCTCACGATACATGGCCCCATTCATTCTTTCATGTACCCGGATCAGTCATCCTGGCCCCTTTGCAGAGAAACAGCCCCAAAGCATGATGTTTCCACCACCATGCTTTACAGTAGGTATGGTGTTTGATGGATGCAACTCAGTATTCTTTTTCCTCCAAACACGACAAGTTGTGTTTCTACCAAACAGTTCCAGTTTGGTTTCATCAGACCATAGGACATTCTCCCAAAACTCATCTGGATCATCCAAATGCTCTCTAGCAAACTTCAGACGGGCCCGGACATGTACTGGCTTAAGCAGTGGGACACGTCTGGCACTGCAGGATCTAAGTCCATGGTGGCGTAGTGTGTTACTTATGGTAGGCCTTGTTACATTGGTCCCAGCTCTCTGCAGTTCATTCACTAGGTCCCCCCGCGTGGTTCTGGGATTTTTGCTCACCGTTCTTGTGATCATTCTGACCCCACGGGGTGGGATTTTGCGTGGAGCCCCAGATCGAGGGAGATTATCAGTGGTCTTGTATGTCTTCCATTTTCTAATTATTGCTCCCACTGTTGATTTCTTCACTCCAAGCTGGTTGGCTATTGCAGATTCAGTCTTCCCAGCCTGGTGCAGGGCTACAATTTTGTTTCTGGTGTCCTTTGACAGCTCTTTGGTCTTCACCATAGTGGAGTTTGGAGTCAGACTGTTTGAGGGTGTGCACAGGTGTCTTTTTATACTGATAACAAGTTTAAACAGGTGCCATTACTACAGGTAATGAGTGGAGGAAAGAGGAGACTCTTAAAGAAGAAGTTACAGGTCTGTGAGAGCCAGAAATCTTGATTGTTTGTTTCTGACCAAATACTTATTTTCCACCATAATATGCAAATAAAATGTTAAAAAAACAGACAATGTGATTTTCTGGATTTTTTTTCCTCAGTTTGTCTCCCATAGTTGAGGTCTACCTATGATGTAAATTACAGACGCCTCTCATCTTTTTAAGTGGTGGAACTTGCACTATTGCTGACTGACTAAATACTTTTTTGCCCCACTGTATATATACAGTACTCTAGCCTTCTGAGTGAGCAGACATGCCTATCTGCTTTCTGCAAGACAAAGGGGGCATAGGAGATAACACGGTGCCGTGCTACTGGCAGCCCGTTGCAGCAGCTACTCTTTTGTTTCTGTATGCAGTCTGTTCTTTTGGACTTTCTACTGGCTTTGGTACCTTTACGGACTCCTAATTTGTAACCACGGATTGATGGATGGTTTATACTCTGTGGATTGCACTGTTCCTGTATGACGGGACCATTGTGGGAAGATGGAAACCACTCACCCATACAACCAACTGCCTCTGGACACGGAGCGCTTGATCAAGACCCGGATCTGCCACTACTATGTACATCCCCCCTACAGGTGCATGCAACTCCTAAATGGATACCAGTGATGCGACGCATCCGTGGACATGAATCTAATGCAACCACTACCAGCTACAGTTCCACAATACACACAGCTTCTACCTTGTTGGTTACTGATGCAGCCATCCGTGTACAGAGGAGAACACTGGAAACAGTCAGTTACGGCGCGGCCTGGAGCGAAGGACAGGGACACTGATCTGCTGGTTGCCCCTAAAACTGTCACTAAACTTGTGCATTCAAAAGATCGACTTCCGGAGCTGAGCAGGATGAAGGCTACTCGAGCTGTGGCCATACCACTGGTTCCCCGTGAAGTGTGGAGACCTTTTAGAGGCTGCAGAGCAGGAAAAAAGATGAAGTCCAGGATAAGAAGGTTAAAAACAGCATTTCCATCCATTATCATGGGTAATGTACGCTCGCTGGGAAATAAGACAGATGAACTGCTAGCCCTGTGCAAAAACCAAGATGGAGTTCAAGTAATGCAGTCTCATTTGCTTTACAGAAACCTGGTTACATGGGGAGGTCCCTGATTCAAGTGTCTCCATTCCAGGGTTTCACATGGTTCAGGCTGATAAAGACAAAGCGAAGTGTGGTAAGAAAAAAGGTGGTGGGTGATACTATACATTAATAACAGATGGTGCAATCAGGGGCACATAACTGTGAAGGAAAGTCATTGCTGTCAAAACATTGAACTCTTAGCAGTTGGCCTCAGGCCCTACTATCTACCTAGGGAATTCTCCATTTGCATTACAGTAATCATGTACAGTGGGGCAAAAAAGTATTTAGTCAGTCAGCAATAGTGCAAGTTCCACCACTTAAAAAGATGAGAGGCGTCTGTAATTTACATCATAGGTAGACCTCAACTATGGGAGACAAACTGAGAAAAAAAAATCCAGAAAATCACATTGTCTGTTTTTTTAACATTTTATTTGCATATTATGGTGGAAAATAAGTATTTGGTCAGAAACAAACAATCAAGATTTCTGGCTCTCACAGACCTGTAACTTCTTCTTTAAGAGTCTCCTCTTTCCTCCACTCATTACCTGTAGTAATGGCACCTGTTTAAACTTGTTATCAGTATAAAAAGACACCTGTGCACACCCTCAAACAGTCTGACTCCAAACTCCACTATGGTGAAGACCAAAGAGCTGTCAAAGGACACCAGAAACAAAATTGTAGCCCTGCACCAAACTGGGAAGACTGAATCTGCAATAGCCAACCAGCTTGGAGTGAAGAAATCAACAGTGGGAGCAATAATTAGAAAATGGAAGACATACAAGACCACTGATAATCTCCCTCGATCTGGGGCTCCACGCAAAATCCCACCCCGTGGGGTCAGAGTGATCACAAGAACGGTGAGCAAAAATCCCAGAACCACGCGGGGGGACCTAGTGAATGAACTGCAGAGAGCTGGGACCAATGTAACAAGGCCTACCATAAGTAACACACTATGCCACCATGGACTCAGATCCTGCAGTGCCAGACGTGTCCCACTGCTTAAGCCAGTACATGTCCGGGCCCGTCTGAAGTTTGCTAGAGAGCATTTGGATGATCCAGAGGAGTTTTGGGAGAATGTCCTATGGTCTGATGAAACCAAACTGGAACTGTTTGGTAGAAACACAACTTGTTGTGTTTGGAGGAAAAAGAATACTGAGTTGCATCCATCAAACACCATACCTACTGTAAAGCATTGTGGTGGAAACATCATGCTTTGGGGCTGTTTCTCTGCAAAGGGGCCAGGACGACTGATCCGGGTACATGAAAGAATGAATGGGGCCATGTATCGTGAGATTTTGAGTGCAAACCTCCTTCCATCAGCAAGGGCATTGAAGATGAAACGTGGCTGGGTCTTTCAACATGACAATGATCCAAAGCACACCGCCAGGGCAATGAAGGAGTGGCTTCATAAGAAGCATTTCAAGGTCCTGGAGTGGCCTAGCCAGTCTCCAGATCTCAACCCTATAGAAAACCTTTGGAGGGAGTTGAAAGTCCGTGTTGCCAAGCGAAAAGCCAAAAACATCACTGCTCTAGAGGAGATCTGCATGGAGGAATGGGCCAACATACCAACAACAGTGTGTGGCAACCTTGTGAAGACTTACAGAAAACGTTTGACCTCTGTCATTGCCAACAAAGGATATATTACAAAGTATTGAGATGAAATTTTGTTTCTGACCAAATACTTATTTTCCACCATAATATGCAAATAAAATGTTAAAAAAACAGACAATGTGATTTTCTGGATTTTTTTTTCTCAGTTTGTCTCCCATAGTTGAGGTCTACCTATGATGTAAATTACAGACGCCTCTCATCTTTTTAAGTGGTGGAACTTGCACTATTGCTGACTGACTAAATACTTTTTTGCCCCACTGTATATACCTCCATCTGCAAACCAAGAGGCAGGTGGGGAAGTGTTGTCAGGGGTGTTGGCTCGCCTTTAGACAAAGCACTAAAACGTGTTAGCTGTAATGTCTGGGGACTTTAACAGAGCCATGATCTCAAAGGCTCTTCCAAAGTTCTATCAATATGTAAAATGTGCCACAAGGGACAACAGTATATTAAATCTCCTCTATGCGAATGTTAAAGATGCCTATTCATCGTCTGCACTGCCCGCCCTGGGGAAATCAGACTCCATCATGCCAACCTGTTATCAAAAACAACCAGTGACAATAAAACTAATCAAGAGGTGGTCTCCTGCAGCTATGGAGGCCCTACAAGACTGCTTTGACCTCACAGACTGGGAGGTGATATGTGATAGGGGAGAGCATGATGATGAAAATGATATTGTCGGACGAGTAACTGATTATATAAATTTTGGTACTGACACTGTTGTACCAGCTAAAAAGATTCAAAGTTATGCAAATAACAAGCCTTGGTTTACAAAAGACTTTAAACACTTACTAAACATGAAGGATACAAAGAAACTGAAGTTAATACAAAGGGATTTAAAGGGTAAAATTATTATTATTTTATTATTATTATTATTTATAAAGCACCATTAATTTCATGGTGCTGTACATGAAAAGGGGTTACATCAAAATACAAATATCTCTTACAGTAAACAAACTTACAATGACAGACTGGTACAGATGGAAGAGGACCCTGCCCTTGCGGGCTTACATTCTACATGATTATGGGGAAGGAGAATATAGGTCGAGGGTTGCAGTAGCTCCAATGGTGTTGAGGTGGCCATGTGGTCATTACAGGCTGTAAGCTTTCTTGAAGAGGTGGGTTTTCAGGTTTCTTTTGAAGGATCCGAATGTGGTGGACAACCGGACGTGTTGGCGCACAGAATTCTAGAGGATGGGGGATATTCCGGAGAAGTCTTGGAGGCGACTGGGTGAGGAGCGAATTAGTGTGGAGGAGAGAAGGAGGTCTTGGGAGGACCGGAGATTACGTGAGGGAAGATATTGGGAGATTAGTGTGGAAATATACGAAGGTGAAAGGTTATAGATGGCTTTGTAGGTCAGTGTTAGTAGTTTAAATGGATACGCTGGGAAATTAGGAGGCAGTGAAGGGATTTGCAAAGAGGGGAAGCAGGAGTGTAGCGAGGAGAGAGATTAATTAGTCGGGCAGCAGAGTTAAGGATGGACTGAAGGGGTGCGAGTGTTAGAAGGTAGGCCACGGAGGATGTTGTGGTAGTCGAGGCGGGAGATTATTAGGGCATGCACAAGCATTTTGGTAGAGTGAAGGTTGAGGAAAGGATGGATTCTGGAAATATTTTTGAGCTGGAGGTGACAGGAGGTGGCGAGAGCTTGGATATACGGTGTGAAAGACAGGGCAGAGTCAAGGGTTACTCCGAGGCAGCGGATTTTGGGGACAGGGGAAAGTGTGATTTCATTTATTTTGATAGATAGATCAGGTAGGGAAGATATGCGAGATGGAGGAAAGATAGTTAGTTCAGGTCTGTCCAAAATTAAGAATGCCCGTGAGACTTTCCGAATTAAATTAGAAAATAAATTGTCACACAACAATTCCATGGAGGTGTGGATGGGCATGAAACAGCTAATTGGGTTTAAGGCAAAGCCGGAGCGTGGAGAAATGGATCTACCCTTGGCTAATGAAATGAATGAGTTTTTCAACAGATTCACCAACACAAATGCAGCGTCATCAGGAATGGGGGATGGGGCCAGGAAACGATCGGCAGCATTGACATTGGGGGATAAACTGCCTGCTTTCACTGTCTCCCAAAGCGACATGAGAAAACAGTTTAGCAGACTTGGCATTGGCAAAGCAGCTGGGCCTGATGGCCTCAGCTCACGTGTCCTCAGAGCGTGTGCAAACCAATTGTGTACGCTCTTACAGCACTTGTTTAACTGGAGCCTTCAATCACAGGGTGTACCAGAACGGTGGAAGACCACCTGCCTGGTGCTGATTCCTAAGACTACTTTTCCAACTTCCCTACAAGACTATTGTCCAGTGGCCTTAACATCACATGCTATGAAGTCCTTGGAGAGAATAAAACTTGCCTACTTGTGTCCGAGGGTGAAGGCTTTTACTGACCCTCTACAGTTTGCGTACCAGCAGAGTAGTGTCTCTGCTACATACAGTACATTCATTCTTGGACAATGATGGATCTGTAGTACGCGCCATGTTCTTTGACTTCTCAAGTGCTTTCAATACCTTACAGCTGCCCTTACTTCATAATAAGTTGAATGATATGGCGGTAGGTGAGGGGATGGTGAACTGGATAAAGACTATCTGACGGACAGACCACAGTTTGTAAGGATGGGGGAGGAGATATCTGGCAGTGTACGGAGCAGTGTTGGAGCCCCTCAGGGTACAGTGCTGTCGCCCTTCCTCTTCACAATGAATACAGCTGACTTTCAGTATAAATCAGATTTTTATCCCCTCCAAAAATTCTCAGATGACTCAGTGATTGTAGGGGTCATCATGGGGGGGGCGGGGGAGGAGGAATATACAGACTAAACTTCAGACAGAAAGGCCCACAAACAAATAGCAACTGAAAACCACCGCAGTGAAGGCCTGGCAGAGCATCAAAAAAGAGGAAACACAGCGTCTGGTGATGTCCATGAGTTCAAGACTTCATGCAGTCATTGCCAACAAAGGGTTTTCAACCAAGTACTAGAAATGAATATTTTATTTAAAATTATTCAAATCAACTCCAGGCCTTTTATCTGCTTAATTGAGAATGACATAACGAAGAAGGGATTACCCACACCTGTCCATGAAATAGCCTTGGAGTCAACTGTCCAATTACTTTTGGTCCCTTTAAAAACAGGGTGGCACATGTTAAGGAGCTGAAACTCCTAAACCCTTCATCCAATTTTAATGTGGATACCCTCAAATGAAAGCTGAAAGTCTGAACTTCAGCTGCATCTGACTTGCTTTGTTTAAAATTCATTGTGGTAATGTCTATAAACCAAAATTAGAAAAATGTTGTCTCTGTCCAAATATATATAGACTTAACTATAGAAGGGTGATTTCTGACTTTGTGGACTGGTGCCAGACTAACTGTCTAGAACTAAACGTGAAGAAAACCGAGGAGATGGTGGTGAGTTATAGAAGGAAAATGGAGGATTACTTATCGATCAATATTGCTGGCCAGGAGGTTGAGATTGTTGAAAGCTACATATATTTGGGGGTTCACCTTGACAGTAAACTCGATTGGAGGTGTCATACTGAAAAGGTTTGCAAGAAGGGAAAGAGCAGACTGTACTTTCTTCGGAAGCTCAGGTTGTTCAATGTGTGGCGTAAAAAGTTCTACCAGTCCGTTGTGGCAAGCACCATTTTTTTGCTATCATATGCTGGGGCAGTACTGTGAGAGTATCTAATGCTAATAATGAAATTCAAGGGAAAAGAAAGCAGTCACTAGGGAGCGCTGTGAGGGTCACAGTTACAATTGAAAGCAAAAGGTCCACCGCAGCTCCAGCCGTTAACCTTCTAGGAGGATACAAAATGCAGTAAATAGTAATAACGGTCCTAGGAGCGCTGGAAATTAGACCAAAACAAGGATTTTAGTGTTGAACCACAACGCGTTTCAACGGTTAAACCGTCTTCATCAGGTGGAAGTTTATTAAAGGAGAACAGGAAGGGGTATTTAAACAAATAGCAACCAATAAAATTTGCAGTCAGCAGGTCACATGATAAGAACAAGTCACATGATAAAATAGTAAGGTCACATGGTAAAAACACAATAGGAACAAAACTATGTATATATATAAAAAAGATTAAATAAAGCCCCTAGACCTGATTAAAATATAAAACATGGTAAAATGCAAAAAATAAGACAACATATAATAAAATTACACTATAAAAACACTATAAAATGATTAAAAACAGAGAGATTACTTGTTAACACTTTCAATGGTAAGATTTAACCCTTCAGGCGCCAGAGTCCCCAACTTAAAAATCCAGAAACTTTCCCTATTAATCAAGCTCCCATACCGATCAGATACATTTTCTGGTATAAAATCTATAATCGTCAGTTTCAGAGATTCTAAATTTTTTTGGTGCTTGGTTAAAAAATGCTTTGATAGGCTATGCAACATAAAACCATTCCTAATATTTTGGCAATGCTTGTTCAGTCTTGCGTGCATGGTCTGTATAGCCCGTCCAACATATTGGAGCCCACATCCGCATTCTATTAGATATACTACAAATGAGGATTGACAGTTGACATGGTAGTTGATTCTGTAATTAATATTAGTAGTATTGGATGTGAATTCTTTAACACCATTTTTGATGGAGTTACAACACAGACATTTTGCAGATCTGCAAGCAAAACAGCCGGAATTTTTTGTTAGCTGGGTCGCGGATGTGGCACTGGGGCTAATAACTGTATTGCTGGGTGCAACTAGGTTGCGGAGTGTGCGATTCCGCCTATAAATTATTCTGGGGTGGGTAGGGATGTGACCTGAGAATATCGGGTCACCTTCCAATATGAACCAATATTTTTTCAAAAGTCTCTGGATAGTGGCATGAGATTGATTAAAGGTAGTAACCAAGCTCCACTTGGCAAATTCAGAGGTCACAGATTTAGCACCCCGACTAGTTTTACTTTTAATTTTCTGTATACATTCATATTGGGACAATATTCCTGTTTTAGAAAGGGCGTCTTGAACCAGTTTTTTAGGGTAGCCTTTTTGTTAAAAACGTTGCTCTAAGACTTTGGCCTCTTCAAAAAAATCCTTGTCTCTTGTGCAATTTTTTCTTATGCGCCAATACTGCCCATACGGGATGTTACGGATCCATTTGGGAAGGTGTCCACTATTAAAATTCAAGTAACTATTCACATCCACCTTTTTAAAGTGTGTAGTGGTGGAGAAACAGCCCTCAGTGTCAACATGTACCATTAGATCTAAAAATTGAATTGAGGAGCGTGAGAAATTAGCTGTGAAGGTAAGACCCCAAGAATTAGAGTTGAGACTGTGAACAAATTCAAGGGCTTCCAATTCAGTGCCTGTCCAAATTAAAAAGAGATCATCTATGAAGCGACGATAAAAAACAAGCTTACCAGCAGCCACACGGGACTGCGCGATGAGGACGGACTCAAAAGCCCCCATAAACAGATTTGCGTAACTAGGGGCGAATCTCGTCCCCATCGCGCAGCCCTTTATCTGGCGATAAAAGAAATGCTCAAAAGTGAAAATATTATTATGTAGAACAAACTTAATAGCATCCAACAAAAAAGTTCTTTGCAGTTCAGGCATTTGATCATCCAAAGACAAGAAATGTTCAACCGCCTCTACACCCCGATCATGGGGCATATTGGAGTAGAGGGCTTGAACATCCATTGTTATGAGGACACAATTAGGGACACGGGGGAAAGCCTGGAGAGTATCAATCAGGTCAGATGAATCTTTAAGGTATGACCCAAGACTGACAACATATTTCTGCAAAAATAAATCTACGAAGTGAGATAAGTTGCTGGTGATTGAGTTAATACCGGAGATAATGGGGCGACCTGGGGGATTAGAGGGATTCTTATGTATCTTGGGCAAAAAATTAAAAAATAGAATTCTGTAACGAGAGATATTAAGAAATCTGAATTCTTTCTTATTAAAAAGACCCAAAGAATAAGCTCTTTTTATAAAATTATTGTACTCACCACTCATCCACCACTACACACTTTAAAAAGGTGGATGTGAATAGTTACTTGAATTTTAATAGTGGACACCTTCCCAAATGGATCCGTAACATCCCGTATGGGCAGTATTGGCGCATAAGAAAAAATTGCAGAAGAGACAAGGATTTTTTTGAAGAGGCCAAAGTCTTAGAGCAACGTTTTTAACAAAAAGGCTACCCTAAAAAACTGGTTCAAGACGCCCTTTCTAAAACAGGAATATTGTCCCAATATGAATGTATACAGAAAATTAAAAGTAAAACTAGTCGGGGTGCTAAATCTGTGACCTCTGAATTTGCCAAGTGGAGCTTGGTTACTACCTTTAATCAATCTCATGCCACTATCCAGAGACTTTTGAAAAAATATTGGTTCATATTGGAAGGTGACCCGATATTCTCAGGTCACATCCCTACCCACCCCAGAATAATTTATAGGCGGAATCGCACACTCCGCAACCTAGTTGCACCCAGCAATACAGTTATTAGCCCCAGTGCCACATCCGCGACCCAGCTAACAAAAAATCCCGGCTGTTTTGCTTGCAGATCTGCAAAATGTCTGTGTTGTAACTCCATCAAAAATGGTGTTAAAGAATTCACATCCAATACTACTAATATTAATTACAGAATCAACTACCATGTCAACTGTCAATCCTCATTTGTAGTATATCTAATAGAATGGCGGATGTGGGCTCCAATATGTTGGACGGACTATACAGACCATGCACGCAAGACTGAACAAGCATCGCCAAAATATTAGGAATGGTTTTATGTTGCATAGCCTATCAAAGCATTTTTTAACCAAGCACCAAAAAAATTTAGAATCTCTGAAACTGACGATTATAGATTTTATACCAGAAAATGTATCTGATCGGTATGGGAGCTTGATTAATAGGGAAAGTTTCTGGATTTTTAAGTTGGGGACTCTGGTGCCTGAAGGGTTAAATCTTACCATTGAAAGGGTTAACAAGTGATCTCTCTGTTTTTATTCATTTTATAGTGTTTTTATAGTGTAATTTTATTATATGTTGTCTTATTTTTTGCATTTTACCATGTTTTATATTTTAATCAGGTCTAGGGGCTTTATTTAATCTTTTTTTATATATACATAGTTTTGTTCCTATTGTGTTTTTACCATGTGACCTTACTATTTTATCATGTGACTTGTTCTTATCATGTGACCTGCTGACTGCAAATTTTAATGGTTGCTATTTGTTTAAATACCCCTTCCTGTTCTCCTTTAATAAACTTCCACCTGATGAAGACGGTTTAACCGTTGAAACGCGTTGTGGTTCAACACTAAAATCCTTGTTTTGGTCTAATTTCCAGCGCTGCTAGGACCGTTATTACTATTTACTGTATCTAATGCTAATAAACTCAACAAACTTATCAAGAAGGCAAGCGCGGCTGTTGGCCTCCATCTGGACTCTTGAGGCGGTATTGGAGGATAGGATTCAGAAGAAGTGTAGGGCTATAATGATCAATAATGCACACCCACTATACGAGCTGTTCTTGAAGCAAAAGAGCACATTCAGCAGCCGCCTAATAGTACTAAGGTGCAAGAAGGAGAAATTCAGGAAATCGTTTGTACCTACTGCTATGGGAATGTATAATAGTTTCCTAAGGGTGGTAGACAACAATGACTGATGGCTGGTGTACTAATGCCAATTAACAGTGACTTATATACCTGAACTACCCACACCTAGTTGTAATGTAATGTTGGTATACTTGTGCAAGATTTGTGTCCTAATATTTTATGTACTGCTGTTTGTATTGCTGCTGTAATACCGTAATTTCCCCCGGGATCAATAAAGTGTATCGTGTATATATATATATATATATATATATATATATATATATATATTGCTCAAAAAAAATTAAGGGAATACTAAAATCCCACATCTTAGAAATCACTGAATTAAATATACCAGTTGTAAATCTTTATTCATTACTTAGCGGAATGTGTTGAGAATAATAAAACCTAAAAATGATCAACTTAAATCACAAATAATATCCCACGGAGGTCTGAGGTTGGAATGATGCTCAAAATCAAAGAGGAAAATGAAGTTACAGGCTGATCCAACTTCAGTGGAAATGCCTAAAGACAAGGAAATTATGCTCAGTAGTGTGTGTGGCCTCCACGTGCCTGTATGATCTCCCTACAATGCCTGGGCATGCTCCTGATGAGGCGGCGGATGGTCTCCTGAGGGATCCCCCACAAGACCTCTGATACCTGGACTAAAGCATCTGCCATCTCCTGGACAGTCTGTGGTGCAATATGACGTTGGTGGATGGTGCGAGACATGATGTCCCAGATGTGTTCAATCCAATTCAGGTCTGGGGAACTGGCAGGCCATTCCATAGCTTCAATGCCTTCATCTTGCAGGAACTGCTGACACGATCCAGCCACATGAGGTCTGGCATTGTCCTGCACTAGGAGGAACCCAGGGCCAACCGCACCAGCATATGGTCTCACAAGGGGTCTGAGGATCTCATATCGCTACCTAATGGCAGTCAGGCAACCTCTGGTGAGCACATGGAGGGCTGTGCGGCCCTACAAAGAAATGCCACCCCACACCATTACTGACCCACTGCCAGCTGGTCATGCTGAAGGATGTTGCAGGCAACAGATCGCTCTCCACGGCGTCTCCAGACTCTGTCACATGTGCTCAGTGTGAACCTGCTTTCATATGTGAAGAGCACAGGGCACCAGTGGCAAATTTGCCAATCCTCGTGTTCTGTGGCATACGCCAAGCTTCCTGCACGGTGCTGGGCTGTGAGCGCAATCCCCATCTGTGGACGTCGGGCACTCAGACCATCCTCATGGAGTTGGTTTCTAATCATTTGTGCAGAAACATGCACATTTGTGGCCAGCTGGAGGTAATTTTGCAGGGCTCTGGCAGTGTTCTTCCTTGCCCAAAGGCTGAGGTAGCAGTCCTGCTGCTGGGATGTTGCCCTCCTATGGGCCCCTCCACATCTATTGGTGTACTGGCCTGTCTCATGGTAGCGCCTCCAGCCTCTGGACACTACGCTGAGACACAGCAAACCTTTTTGCCACAGCTCGCATTGATGTGCCATCCTGGATCAGCTGCACTACCTGAGCCACTTGTGTGGGCTGTGGAGTCCGTCTCATGCTACCACGAGTGTGAAAGCACAACCAACATTCAAAAGTGACCAAAGTATCAGCCAGAAAGCATTGGTACTGAGATGTGGTCTGTGGTCCCCACCTGCAGAACCACTCCTTTATTGATGTGTCTTGATAATTACCAATAATTTCCATCTGTTGTCTATTCTATTTGCACAACAGCATGTGAAATTGATTCTCAAACAGTGTTGCTTCCTAAGTGGACAGTTTGATTTCACAGAGGTTTGATTTACTTGGAGTTATATTCTGTTGTTTAAGTGTTCCCTTTATTTTTTTTGAGCAGTGTACATACATACACAAGCACCATTTTTTTCCACTTTTTTTCCTTTATTTTTAACTTTGTCCCGCTATGGGACTTTCACTTTTTGCAGGCTGATCGCTTGTAAAGCGTAGGAATGCAGGAGCATAATCTAGAAAGTTTGCTAGCTCTGTTGACACCATGGAACACCATATCAACAATCCAAGCTGCTCTCTAAATGCTGCAAATGATTTAAACTGCAGAATTTAGGGTGATCAAGGTGATGGTGAGTATGTACTGTATGTTGCATGTACTGTATGCTGCATGTACTGTATGTCTAAATGTGTGTATGTGGGTTTTTTTGTACCCTTGAACACAGTAGCTGGATGATGGGACTATAATGTCCCATCATCCGGCTACCTGTCACTGTAGCAGGCATAGCCACATGGGACTAGTAGTCCCATCGGACAATGCCTGCCTACATACAGACCCGCACACACACAGCCCCACACACACCCAAGCACAGACACACACACAGTCCCGAAGACGATCGCATAGCCCCGCGATCCCCACAGCCCAGCGATCCCCGCACAGCCCCACGATCCCCGCAATACTCGCACAGCCCCGCGATCCCCCAACACAGAAGCACACACAGCCCCGCAGACCCCCCGATCCCCGCACAGACACATACAGCCCCACGATCCCCGCACAGACACACACATGCCCGCGATCCCTGCACAGACACACACAGGCCCGCGATCCCCGCACAACCCTGCAGACCCCCGCACACAGACACACACAGCCCTGCAGATACACACAAACACCCGCACACAGACACACATCTTCCCCGCACACACACAGTCTCCGCCCGCACACTCTTTCCCCTCCCGATCTGCAGCGTCTCTCGCACCCAACTCCGCAGCAAAACTGCAGATCTTAATTAAACCTGCGGTTTTGCTGTGGATTGGCCTGACACAATGGAAGTCAATGGGTTCAGAAACGCTACAGATCCGCTCAAAAGAAGTGACATGCTGCAGAAAATAAAATGCTGCGTTTCTATGTGGATTTTTCCGCAGCATGTGCACATCAAGTGTGCGGTTCCCATAGATTTAAATTGGTTGTGCACTACATTGCGGATTTGATGCAATTCTGCTCGGAAAAAACGCTGTGGATACGCAAAAAAATCCGCAACGTGTGCACACAGCCTTCCAGTGCCAGGAGCAGTGCAGAATGTCAGAATCAGTTGACACCCGGCAGCAATCGCGCATGCACAGCCCCTGTGAACGGGTGATCATCATGACAAATCCATTCGTCGAAGGTCATAAAGTACTAGGCGACCTGGACGTATGAATACATAAAAGGTTTTAAAGGAAATAAGAGTATTGGAATAACTAACAATTTACCCATGCCAGGCCGGTTTCACATTAGCGTTTGCATGAGCTGCGGACTTCCTCCGTGAAGCCCCGCCCTCGGCCGCACCTCTGCCGCTAGCTCCGCCTACTTCTGCATGCGGCCGGCATGCGGCCTGCATACCTATCTTTAACATTAGGTACGCAGGTCATGCGGCTGTATGCAGATGCTTCCACATGCGTCGTTTTGTCGATGCGGCAACCAGTGTAGAACGCAGCTTGTAGCAATTTTTTTTCTTCTCCGCATCATCAAAACGACGCATGCGGAAGCATCCGTATACAGGGCGGGGCTTCACGGAGGAAGTCCGCAGCTCATGCAAACGCCAATGTGAAACTAGCCTCAGACTCATACCTTTATTTTTGTATTGTTAAGTACAGAGTTCATAACTAATGTCCTCTGCTAATAATATTTGTAAAGGCTTGGTTTGCATAGAGCCAGTTTGAGTTGATCAGCTTGTAAACCATACCTAGCGGTAGAAGAAGAATCCATAGCTATATCTTGCACATTGGATCCTTCATGTGAACAAAGGTGTGACCCATTTCCAGGTTAGCATGCCGCTACCAAACCTGTTGCACACAATACCTATTTGCATATCCATCAGTGGAAAAGCCACAAAAGCATGGCGATTTATCGTAATCTTTTGTGATCAGGGAAATAATCACAATGGGACAGATTCATCAAAGCTTTACACCAGAAAACTGGTGTAAACACTTAGAAAAGTTCCTGAATGTTTACAATACGGGGTGTTGTGCAAAAATGTTGCAATTTTTGGCATTTGCATGTCAGTTTCAATCAGCTCTGCAGAAATGTGCGGAGATGTCGAGAAACATGGGTATAGCACCCCATCAAATTAATTAAAAAAACTAGTGTTTTGTAACCCAAAAATGTTTCTCTAGTCCTTGGATAGATCCTAGGTTTTGTCTGTTAAATGGCTACAGTGTGAACATATACCTACACATGGCACTTATACCAATGTGTCTTGACTCATTTGTTTGGTTTTACTTTAGTTTTTAGTACTTTGTACAAATCAGGGCATGCCTCCCACCCTGCTCAACTTGTCTATAAAGCTTTCCACAGGCAGGTGCAAAACAGTCATGTCTGGGTCATAGGGGTTGTCCACTACTAGGACAACCTCTTCTTGATCTAAATGACGGCTCTGATAAAATAAAAAGCTTTTACTCCCCTCCCGTGCCAGCGCCATTCCAGCGGTGATGGCATTCGCTTTCCCAGGTCTCCCGTTAGGTTGATGTGACACGTGAGCCCGGTGCCCAATCACCGCTGGCGTCACGGTCCCCACCTTTGGACATATTGAACATACATGAAGAGGAAGTGAGAGAGCAGCAGCAGCCCTGACTTCCTCTTCTTGTTATGAAGGCAGGGACAGTGACGCCAGTGAGGATGGGGCACAAGGCTCACGTGTCATAATAACCACTTGAGAGCCCCGGGACCGCGAGTGCCAACATGGCTGTAATGGTGCCAGCACGGGAGGTGAGTATAGGCTTTTTTATTTTATCGGGGCCAAACATTTAAATCAAGAAGGGGTTGTCCAAATAGTGGACAACTCCTTTAACAATTACTCCCTTTTTGCCCTGAAATTGAATGTGACTGTATTATTGCTACTTTTCTTTGGCATACTGTATGTGACTGAACCCAACATGGGAACCTGTCACACGATTCATGCTGCCCGAACCAAATGACATTTACTGTAGAGGACGAGGACTGAGAATGCCAACACACCCTCCTGGTTGGAAGTTCATATTCCTTTCTGTAAGATCTGCTGATATTTATTTCCAATTAGCACTTTCTGCAAGATCTTATAGTGTAGGTATCCGACGTCATTAAGGCTAGTCATTTACACAAGACCTAAAAATACTTTACAAAAGTAATCAAGGGGGATAAAAGGAAAACTTTAATAAAACAACCAAAAATTGGCTTAGATTTGGCTTCGCCCACTGCTATTTACTGTGATTTGTATCTTTGTTCTCCCAGGCAGTGAACATGTTAAATGCAACAGAGACAAAATCGGCTGCAGAAGTGTAAAATATGGGACTCGGCAGGATTCATTAATTCCAGTTTCTGGGCCACGATTTCTGATACTATGCAGTATATTATAAAAGAACACATTGTCTCCGATGTGTAGGCTATGCGTAGGCTCCTTAGCCTTAAAAGTTTGCAATGATATTGGTTAATTGGTAGAAATCATGCACCTTTCGTGCCTCGCTTTTCAGTGGGCGTGAAAGGGTTTATTTGTATTATACATTGCCACTGACAGAAATCTATCTGTGTTCTCCTACAATCTCAGCCGCAATTCCCAAGTCAGAGGCTTCCCCAGAAAGCTCGTCAAAGGATTTCTGCCCACGCACTGCATAGATAACAAGACCTGACCCATTTTTTTCCCTTGTTAAAGTAATAGTGCCGATATTAAAAATGCATAGTAAAAACATCCTTCTCAGTCTGCAGACAATTATCCGAGCCCCGGCACACGGACAGGCGGCGGTCCTGACATTTGTACTGAGACAAGGTTTTCCTTTCTGCCCTGGGGCTGATATACAACACTGCCTGAGCCATCCCCTTGTTAAATCAGCCTATTTTGTCACAAATCCCGGAATATTATACACAGATGATCTGAAAAAAACAGTCTTGGTTTCAAAACATTATGTTAAATGTAAAAAGAGAAAGGAATATTCCGAGACCTTTCAAATAATTGTTAATATAGATGTATTCATTTCAATAGATAAAATTAGCATTTCATGGTTAAAATATCCTTAAAAAGACTAGAGATGGGCAAAACGATTCATGTGCCCCTGATCTGGCTACCAGAGCATATCCAGGAGACCACTGGTCCTGGGTCCTGGGAATCGTTCCTCCTACTTGCAGGTGTCCTGGGAACCTCTTATTATTAGAAGGCCCCAGCAACGTCATGACTATGCTCCTCAAAAGAGGCACCTCAGATGCTGGCAGGTAGTAGGATTCTGTGCTCTGGCTCAGCTGCCATGAAGAACCAATGTGGCAGCAAGACAAGGGTCTTGCCAATTTCAGCTCTACTCTAGTAAAGAAGCAATGTTTCCTTTCCCTTTAGGAACTGGGTTTTTGTCAAGCTCACTCCTATAATATAACAGACGTTTAAAGGGAACCTGTGACATTGAACATGACGTCTGATCTGCAGGCAGAAAATTATAGGGCAAGAGAAGATACGGATTGGAAAATAATCTTGAAAGGGGTTGTCCGGTCTTGGGGTACAAGTCTGCAGCGCTGCGTATGCAGCATCGATAGTAAAAATATCTAATGTTACAAATATTAATAATAAAAAAAAAGGTTATTCTCACCCTCCGACGTCGCCTGCTGTCCTCGGCAGTGCAAGCAGAGGGTTCCGGTGCCAAGGATGCTATGCGAGAAGGACCTGCCATGACATCACAGTCATGTGACCGCGACGTCTTCACAGGTCCTGCGCTCACACCAACCCTAGGACAGGAAGCTGCCGCGTGCACCGCACACAGGCGCCAGGACTACAAGGGGTCTTCGGAAGGTGAATATATGTTTATTTTATATTTTAAGTCTTTTTTTAACCACGCATATAGTGCCCACATTGCTATATACTACGTGGGCTGTGTTACCCACTGCGTGGGCTCTGTTATATACTACATCTCTGTGCTATATACTATGTAGGTGGGCAATATACAAGGTGACTGTCTAATATACTACGTGGCTGTGCAATCTACTACGTGCTCTGTGCTATATACTATGTAGCTGTGCAATATACTATGTGGTTGTGTCGGTTCTGTTATATACTAAGTCTAATGTGCAATATACTACGTGGCTCTGTTGTATACTACGTGGCAGTGCAATATACTACGATATACGACGTGGCTATGCTATATACGTGTCTCTGCTATATACTACGTGGCTGACCAATATACTACGTGCCTGTGCAATACACTACGTGGCTATGTTATATACTACGTGGCTGTGTTATATACTACGTAGCTCTGCTATATACTATGTATGCTGTGTTACATACTACGTAGTCTGTTATATACTACGTCGGTTGTGTTATATACTACGTCACGGTGCAATATAGTACGTAGCCTGTGCTATATACTACCTACATATTCTAGAATACCCGATACGTTAGAATCGGGCCACTATCTAGTCTACTATATAATTGTCTAAGGGTCACTTCCGTCTGTCTGTCATGGATATTCATTGGTCGTGGCCTCTGTCTGTCATGGAAATCCAAGTCGCTGATTGGTTGTGGCAAAATGCCCATGACCATTGCCACAACCAATCAGCGATGGGCACAGTCCCGTGGCAAAATGGCCGCTCCTTCCTCCCCACAGCCAGTGCCCGCTCCATACTCCCCCCCAGTCATCCCTCACACAGGGTTAATGGCAGCGTTAACGGACTGCGTTATGCCACGGTGTAACGCACTCCGTTAACGCAGCTATTAACCTTGTGTGACCAACTTTTTACTATTGATGCTGCGTAAGAAGCATCAATAGTAAAAAGATATAATGTTACAAATAATAATAATAAAAAAAAAAACGTTATTCTCACCTTCCGACGTCGCGCACTGTCCTCGGCAGTGCAAGCGGCAGGTTCCGGTGCCAAGGATGCTATGCGAGAAGGACCTGCCATGACGTCACGGTCACGTGACCGCGATGTCATCACAGGTCCTGCACTCATACCACCATTGGGACCGGAAGCTGCCGCGTGCACCGCACACAGGCGCCACGACTTTAAGGGGCTTTCGGAAGGTGAGTATATGTTTATTTTTTATTTTAAGTCTTTTTAACCACACATATAGTGCACACATTGCTATATACTACGTGGGCTGTGTTACAAACTGCGTGGGCTCTGTTATACACTATGTAGCTGTGCAATACACTATGTGACTGTGTTATATACTATGTGGGCTGTGCAATATACTACGTGGCTCTGCTATATACTAAATGGCTGACCAATATACTACGTGCCTGTGCAATACACTACGCAGCTGTGCAATACACTATGTGGCTATGTTATATACTACGTGGCTGTGTTATATACTACATAGCTCTGCTATATACTACGTACGCTGTGTTACATACAACGTAGCTGTTATATACTACGTCGGTTGTGTTATATACTACGTCACTGTGCAATGTAGTATGTAGCCTGTGCTATATACTACCTACATATTCTAGAATACCTGCTTGCTAAGATCCACAAGATTGCCCTCGACCCTCCGGGGCGTACTATTATGTCTGGAATTGGGGGTCTCTGTAATCCGATCTGTCAATTTATTGACTTTTACCTCAAGCCCTTAGTGGAGACATTACCGTCACATGTACGAGACACAACAGATTCTCAGGCGAGGGTCGATGGCATTTTTGTGGATCATGATACCTTGATGGTGACCGCCGACGTGGAGAGCCTCTACACTTGTATTGACCATCATCATGCCATCGATGCGGTCCGCCTCTTCCTGGGGGCCTCCGACCGTGACGGTCCGCTATGTGACTTTATCCTCGAGCTGCTGCACTATGTCCTTACCCATAATTTTTTCGTCTATAAAGATCATTTTTATCTACAGAGGCGCGGCACATCCATGGGCGCGGCCTGTGCGCCCTCATATGCTAATCTCTTCTTGGGAGCCTGGGAGAGATCCATTTTTGGTGATGAGGGCCCACGGACGCCTCCCATGTGCTGTGCTGGCACAGATATATAGATGATATTTTCTTTTTATGGGATGGGACGGTGCAGCAGCTCGGAGAATTTATGGGGACGCTTAATCAGAATTCTTTGAACATATTTTTGACCTATAATTATGTCAAAAGGGTCAACTTTTTGGATGTCAGCTTTGAAGTGGACCCCAATAGGTCCATTCAGACGGATGTATACCATAAGCCGACATCTGTGAATTCCTTGATTCATGCGTCCTCAGCTCACATTTCTTCTACCATTAGGGCCGTCCCGGGCGGACAGTTCCTCCGGATGAGGCGGATCTGTTCATCTGATGTGAAATTTGAAGCACAGGCCTCCGATCTTAAATCCAGGTTTGCGGCACGCGGTTATTCCAACCGGTGCATCAAACAGGGATATCGGAGAACATGAGCGACTCCACGTGGCGATCTCCTCAAAAGTACCAGAGCTCGACCACGTACCACCGAGAATGGACCCATTCGGTTCATATCTACATTCAACCACGAATGGGAGGATATGCGGCAGATCCTTTCCAAACATTGGTCAATTTTGAATGCCGAGCCCTCCCTGGGAACATTGTTGGGTGATCACCCTTCGATGACTGCACGAAGGTCCAAAAATTTAAAAGACCTTCTTGTAAGCAGTCATTATGTGCCTACCGTGAAGCACCCATTCGGTTCTAAAGGCCTGACGCCAGGGTCTATACCATGCGGTCGCTGTCTTGCCTGCAGAAATGTCCTGCACTGCTCTACCTTTTGCTCTTCCGATGGTAAAAAAAAACCTTTGATATAAGACATCGGATTTCCTGTAGTAGCACAAATGTGATTTACTATGCTACATGTGGGTGTTCCAAAATTTATGTGGGACTCACATCAAGGGAACTTAGAGTAAGAGTGCGAGAGCATGTGCGGGACATTTGTGCAGCCAAGACAGCGACCGATGTCACCCTCCTCAAAACTATCCCCCGTCACTTTAGACAATATCACAATAGTGAACCGTCTTCATTCAAAGAGAGGGGGATAGATGCAATCCATCTTGGTATAAGAGGGGGGGACTATAAGAAAATTCTGGCGCATGTTGAAGCTAAATGGATTACACTATTGGATACTTTGACCCCCAGGGGTCTGAACGAATCCTTGTCCTTCTCTTCATTTTTGGGATCCTGATTATTATTTTTATTTGTTTATGTTCCTGTCACAATCCTATAGACTTCTGCTTAGGGTGTTTTGTTTTTATTGTTTTTAACTTTTGCTTTATGTTTTGTGTAACTTTTTACATTTATAACCTTACAGTGGGACTAAAAATCTGTGGCCTCCTTTTTCTTCACTTGAGTTGGACTCGGGATATAGCCTTACATCATCAGCTTCACCGTAACAACTGTCCTGGAGATGTAGGAGATGACACTATGCGAAATTGGTGGATAGAGAACCGCTTTGTGACTGACCGAAATTTGAGGGCTGTATAGCCTGTGACTTGAGATGTACTTGATCTGCTACTGTGTTTTCTATGTTGCCGTACACATATCCCATGTCATCATCCAGGTTTTTTATTTGACATCTAACCACCAACATTTCCGGCACAATGTAGCAGTTGTTATGCTTTACATTGGTGATGCAGTGACTGTGCGCATGCGCGCCGAGGTCTGGGATCCCTGCTATGCGACGGCGCGTCTCTATGCCTTGCTCACACGCCCGGGGATTCTTTTTGCTCCCCGCGCGTGCGCAGTAATGCGTGACGCTCCGTTGCACTTCCAGGACCTATGGCATGCGGTGCGCGTGCGCCGCTTTTCATCCACTCTGATTGGCCCCCAACAGACATGTGATATACCCTTTGACCTTAAAAGGTCCTACTCGTACTGGTTATTGCACATTCCTTGAGAAAGCGGTCTATTGAGGACGCGAAACGCGCATCGGGCTTTTTCCTACACCCGGCCCAGGACCCCCCAGCATCTGCCCGTGGTAAGTGTCTGCCGGCCCTATACGGTGTTACATTGTTTCCATCTTTGGTCACCACACATGCAGGGCTTTTTCTAGCCAAGACAAAGTTACCTGTGCCATATCTTATTGCACATGCACCTTATGACTGAATGGATTGTTAGGCACAGAGGGGCAAATGCTGTTGGTGGTTCCTGGTAACCCTGGTATTGTGTCTGCACATGTATCACTTTATCTGATCTTTTTCTTGTAACTATCTGTGTTAATTATATGCTATGTGAATTTTCAATAAACTCTGGTTTTTACCCTTTAATACCTAAAAACTCTTGTTTCTCCTTGCAAGCATATTCTAGAATACCCGATACGTTAGAATCGGGCCACCATCTAGTATATATATATACACACATGCCTATACACACACACACACACATACAATGTTTTGATCGGTTCTTATTTTTTTGCTTTTATTATATTTTAAAATTATTTTTCTTTCAATTTTTACTTTGTTCTCTTTAGGGAACTTGAATCTGCAATCGTCTGATCGCTTCTGCTATATACAGCAATACAAGAGTATTGTTGTATATAGCAAAAAAGAACGTCATTACAGGCACGGGAGTCTCCAGCAGACCACTGGCCATCATGGCATTTCATCAATTCCCTGCGATCAAGTCATGGGGGTGCCGATGGGCATGTGGAATGACGTGCCCCCCTGCCAGCACGATGTAAATGCTCCAATCAGAGATGGACAGTAGCATTCACCAGGTTAACAGGCGTGGACGAAACTCTGCCCCTGAAGGGCTGATATGGGCGGATCATGGATGAATATATCACAGCCATCATCTGCTGGGAAAGATGCAAGAAAAGTGTTAAAGAAAATCTAAGAGCAGCATAATGTAGGGGCAGAGACCCTGTTTCCAACAATGTGTCACTTACTGGGAAGCTAAATGTATTGAGGTTTTGATAAAATCACTGTTTTAATCAGCAGGAGATTATCACAAGAAGACTAGTAACCCTGCTGCCATGTAGTCCTCCATATTCATGAGCTCTGTATTACTCTGCTTCCACCTCTGAATGGCAGCTTTCTGTGTACACTGTACATTGCCAAAAAGTTGCCACAGTGGTGTGGATGGTGTTAAACAAAGCTCAACATTCAGAGAACTGCTACATATGCCGCAGATAAAACAGTGATTTTTTATCAAAACTAAAAAAAGCAGCCCAGTAAGTGACCCTTTGCTGGAGTAATGGTCTCTGCCCCTACATTATGCTGCTCTCAGATTACATAGCAAAACCTGTTGGCAGCCTCATTTTAAAGATCAGAAGCAATTAAGTACAGCAGAAAATGGAGTGAGCGACATCTGGCAGGGGACACACCTCTATTCACATATGATGCGCTTTCGAAATACGTCCTCCAGCTATAAACACTACATGGAATGAAGTTACTAGAAATCCAAGTCTTCTATTTGATTGATCTGCCTTAATTAGACTGACATTTGGCTAGGGGTGATGTAGGAATTTCCTAACAGTGGGAAGGAAACACATAGTTTTAAGATAACAATGTCTAGCTCTGAACTGCCTTTGGCAATACATCGTTTTTCCATGACCCCTTACTATCTTATGTATGCAGAAAGTAGCTCATTGCTTAGGACAGCAAAACAGAAATAGCTCAGGAAAGTAACACTTTCAAGAAGGAGGTTCTCTGCAGACACAAAGAAATAGGCAGCGTAAATGAGCTGATGGTCTGGGTGCCCGAGTCCTACGTGGGTGGGTGATAGCGGAGGAACGATAAGGAGACAAACACAATATCCCAGGCTCGCCTTTTGTAATTGCTTTTCCCAACGTTCAGCACACAGTACATACATAGCTGCAAACACAATTATTCAACCCCATTGCAAATTAGGTTTACTAGCAAAACTTTACAAACTTTCTGATGTTTGCAATAAACCAATCAAACAAGAACAATTTACATACCTCAAAACAACCAATATAATAAATTCAGGACAAATCGTCCAACCTCTTCATTACAAGCATCCTCAGTACTAAGTAGAGCACCTTATGAATAGACATGAGCGAATATCGTTGGATCCCTCCTCACTCGGCTCGCACATGTTCTCCAAACATGGGTTTTCACACAGCCGTGACACATGCCGCTGAGGGGTCGGACACCTGATTATCGGGAGCGCTCCAGGTATCCGGGTTCCAGCGGCAGCTATTCGGTAAGCTGCATTAGCGAGCCGAATAAGGAGGAATCTGACGATATTCGCTCATGTCTAGTTATAAACGGCTGTAAATGTGATGAATAGCCAGATACCAGCTTCAGGCAGGGCTCCTGATTAGTCCATTCCTCGTGAGTCGTGAGCAATTACCTCCAGTTAACTAACATTCTTGTATTTGCATGCCACCAAAGATCCGCTATGGGGTTTAAGTAAGGTAACAGTAACAGTGACTCCAGAATCGACTTCTTCTGATATCATTTCTTGGTGGAGTTTAGCTCCTTGCCTCGATGCCAGTTTTCACCTTCCTTACCAGGACACATTTTTCAAATCTGACATGTGACACTTTATGTTGCAATAAAACACTGCTACATATCCCAGTTGAAAATACATATATAGTAGAAAAAAAGACATCATATTTGGCACTGTCACTTCAGAATGTAGCAATGTAGCACAAAAATAGAGGGAAAAACAAAAGTAAGGGTGGGGAAATAAAGTAGTGGGAAAAACAAGAGTAGGGGTGGGGAAAACGAGCAGTGGGAAAAACAAGAGTAGGGGTGGGGAAAACAAGAGTAGGGGTGGGGAAAACAAGAGTAGAGGTGGGGGAAATGAGTAGTGAAAAAAAACAAGAGTAGACGTGAGGAAAACGAGTAGTGGGAAAAACAAGAGTAGAGGTGGGAAAACGAGTAGTGGGAAAAAGAAGAGTAAGGGTGGGGAAAGAAAATAGTGGGAAAAACAAGAGTAGACGTGAGGAAAACGAGTAGTGGGAAAAACAAGAGTAGGGGTGGGGAAAACAAATAGTGGGAAAAACAAGAGTAGGGGTGAGGAAAATGAGTAGTGGGAAAAACAAGAGTGGGGTGAGGAAAATGAGTAGTGGGAAAAACAAGAGTAGGGGTGAGGGAAACAAGTAGCGGGAAAAAAAAGTAAGGATGGGGAAGGCGAGTAATTGAAATAGAAAAGTAGGGGTGGGGAAAATGAGTAGCGGGAAAAACAAGAGTACGTTTTTGTGCATTTATACTGTGAATGTACACACTTCAGTAGATGTCTTGTTCCTGGACTGATGAAGGGGAGCAGATACAAATAACGTGTAACCTTTTAAGCCACTGTATTAATAGAATAGCATCTTTCGCCTGATCTTTGAACCAATGCTGCATTCTGCTGGAATAACAGCGCCAAATATAGTATATTTTCTTGACCATATTTGTACCTATTATTGCATGGTGAACAATCAAGAACTCCTTTGGACAAAAGGCCGCACGCCAAAAGGCGCAAGGCATCAGCAGTCACTACTTTTCCCTGTAACCGGGTGAGAAACACTTCTAACAACAACTTAAAATGTGAGCACCCATTTGTTGGGTATCTCTGCATTGTATAATAATTTGCCAAGATGTATCACATGCCATCTTCTTTGCTTTGTTCTTTTTATTTTATCCATGGATTTTGAGAATTTGTTATGGCACATTGTACTTTAACCCCTTCATGACCCAGCCTATTTTGACCTTAAAGACCTTGCCGTTTTTTGCAATTCTGACCAGTGTCCCTTTATGAGGTAATAACTCAGGAACGCTTCAACGGATCCTAGCGGTTCTGAGATTGTTTTTTCGTGACATATTGGGCTTCATGTTAGTGGTAAATTTAGGTCAATAAATTCTGTGTTTATTTGTGATAAAAATGGAAATTTGGTGAAAATTTCAAAAAATTCGCAATTTTCACATTTTGAATTTTTATTCTGTTAAACCAGAGAGTTATGTGACACAAAATAGTTAATAAATAACATTTCCCACATGTATACTTTACATCAGCACAATTTTGGAAACAAATTTTTTTTTTGCAAGGAAGTTATAAGGGTTAAAATTTGACCAGCGATTTCTCATTTTTACAACGAAATTTACAAAACCATTTTTTTTAGGGACCACCTCACATTTGAAGTCAGATTGAGGGGTCTATATGGCTGAAAATACCCAAAAGTGACACCATTCTAAAAACTGCACCCCTCAAGGTGCACAAAACCACATTCAAGAAGTTTATTAACCCTTCAGGTGCTTCACAGCAGCAGAAGCAACATGGAAGGAAAAAATGAACATTTAACTTTTTAGTCACAAAAATGATCTTTCAGCAACATTTTTTTTATTTTCCCAATGGTAAAAGGAAAAACTGAACCATGAAAGTTGTTGTCCAATTTGTCCTGAGTACGCTGATACCTCATATGTGGGGGTAAACCACTGTTTGGGCGCACGGCAGGGCTTGGAAGGGAAGGAGCGCCATTTGACTTTTTGAATGAAAAATTGGCTGCACTCTTTAGTGGACACCATGTCACATTTGGAAAGCCCCCGTGTGCCTAAAAATTGGAGCTCCCCCACAAGTGACCCCATTTTGGAAACTAGACGCCCCAAGGAACTTATCTAGATGCATAGTGAGCACTTTAAACCCCCAGGTGCTTCACAAATTGATCCGTAAAAATGAAAAAGTACTTTTTTTTCACAAAAAAATTCTTTTAGCCTCACTTTTTTCATTTTCACATGGGCAACAGGATAAAATGGATCCTAAAATTTGTTGGGCAATTTCTCCTGAGTACACTGATACCTCACATGTGGGGGTAAACCACTGTTTGGGCACATGGTAAGGCTCGGAAGGGAAGGAGCGCCATTTGACTTTTTGAATGAAAAATTATCTCCATCGTTAGCAGACACCATGTCGCGTTTGGAGAGCCCTTGTGTGCCTAAACATTGGAGCTCCCCCACAAGAGACCCCATTTTGGAAACTGGACCCCCCCCCCCAAGGAACTTATCTAGATGCATATTGGAGTTTATAACGCAGAGCCATGAAAATAAAAAATAATTTTTCTTTCCTCAAAAATGATTTTTTAGCCTGGAATTTCCTATTTTGCCGACGGTAATAGGAGAAATTGGACCATAAATGTTGTTGTCCAGTTTGTCTTGACTACGCAGATACCCCATATGTGGGGGTAAACCACTGTTTGGGTGCACGGCAGGGCTCGGAAGGGAAGGCACGTCATTTGGCTTTTTAAATGGAAAATTAGCTCCAATCATTAGCGGACACCATGTCGCGTTTGGAGAGCCCCTGTGTGCCTAAACATTGGAGATCCCCCACAAATGACCCCATTTTGGAAACTAGACCCCCAAAGGAACTAATCTATATGTGTGGTGAGCACTTTGAACCCTCAAGTGCTTAACAGAAGTTTATAACGCAGAGCCATGAAAATAAAAAAAAAAAAAAATTCTTTTCTCAAAAATGATTTTTTAGCCCGCAATTTTTTATTTTCCCAAGGGTAACAGGAGAAATTTGACCCCAATATTTGTTGTCCAGTTTCTCCTGAGTATGGTGATACCCCATATGTGGGGGTAAACTACTGTTTGGGCACATGCCGGGGCTCGGAAGTGAAGTAGTGAAGTTTTGAAATGCAGACTTTGATGGAATGCTTTACGGGCATTACGTTGCGTTTGCAGAGCCCCTGATGTGGCTAAACAGTAGAAAACCCCCACAAGTGACCCCATTTTGGAAACTAGACCCCGAAAGGAACTAATCTAGATATGTGGTGAGCACTTTCAACCCCCAAGTGCTTCACAGAAGTTTATAACGCAGAGCCGTGAAAATAATAAATACGTTTTCTTTCCTCAAAAATATTTTTTTAGCCCAGAATTTTTTATTTTCCCAAGGGTTACAGGAGAAATTGGACCCCAAACGTTGTCCAGTTTCTCCTGAGTACGCTGATACCCCATGTGTGGGGGTAAACCACTGTTTGGGCACACGTCGGGGCTCAGAAGGGAAGTAGTGACTTTTGAAATGCAGACTTTGATGGAATGGTCTGCGGGTGTCACGTTGCGTTTGCAGAGCCCCTGGTGTGCCTAAACAGTAGAAACCCCCCACAAGTGACCCCATTTTGGAAACTAGACCCCCCAAGGAACTTATCTAGATATGTGGTGAGCACTTTGAACCCCCAAGTGCTTCACAGACGTTTACAAC
The DNA here is from genome assembly GCF_032444005.1 of Ranitomeya imitator. Classification (NCBI taxonomy): domain Eukaryota; kingdom Metazoa; phylum Chordata; class Amphibia; order Anura; family Dendrobatidae; genus Ranitomeya; species Ranitomeya imitator. The sequence goes on along the minus strand of NC_091290.1, from coordinate 70,443,114 downwards.
GCAGAGCCGTGAAAATAAAAAAATCATTTTTCTTTCCTCAAAAATTATGTTTTAGCAAGCAATTTTTTATTTTCTCAAGGGTAACAGGAGAAATTGGACCCCAGTAATTGTTGCGCAGTTTGTCCTGACTATGCTGGTACCCCATATGTGGGGGTAAACCACTGTTTGGGCACACGTCGGGGCTCGGAAGGGAGGGAGCACCATTTGACTTTTTGAATAAAAGATTGGCTGGAATCAATGGTGGCGCCATGTTGCGTTTGGAGACCCCCTGATGTGTCTAAACAGTGGAAACCCCTCAATTCTAACGCCAACACACCCCTAACCCTTATCCCAACTGTAGCCATAACCATAACCACATCCCTAACCCCAACACACACCTAACCCTAACCACAACCATAATTCCAACCCAACCCTAACCCTAAGGCTATGTGCCCACGTTGCGGATTCGTGTGAGATTTTTCCGCACCATTTTTGAAAAATCCGCGGGTAAAAGGCACTACGTTTTACCTGCGGATTTACCACGGATTTCCAGTGTTTTTTGTGCGGATTTCACCTGCGGATTCCTATTGAGGATCAGGTGTAAAACGCTGCGGAATCCGCACAAAGAATTGACATGCTGCGGAAAATACAACGCAGCGTTTCCGCGCGGAATTTTCCGCACCATGGGCACAGCGGATTTGGTTTTCCATATGTTTACATGGTACTGTAAACCTGATGGAACACTGCTGCGGATCCGCAGCGGACAATCTGCTGCGGATCCGCAGCCAAATCCGCATCGTGTGCTCATAGCCTAATTCTAAAGGTATGTGCACACGCTGCGGAAAACGCTGCGGATCCGCAGCAGTTTCCCATGAGTTTACATTTCAATGTATTGAAAGATAGGAGACAAAAAAAGCGCAAATAGGGTCTTATCCCCAGGATTGTTTCTGATCAATTGTGAGAGAACTGCTCACCTGGTAGTACACAGTACAAGCGTGTAGTTTGTCAGCTGCTGCAGATCCACAGGTCGGCGCTGCGACCTCTCAGAACCGTTATAATAGATGAAATGTGGATTACATCCGCGCTGCTGCGACAAATAATAGATCCAGATATACTTGTAAGATGTTCGGGTGGTTTATTCAACGCGTTTCGAAGCTCATGGCTTCTTCTTCAGGAAGTTTCCACACAGAGATATGACACATGGTACTGTTGCCCCGCTTATATACATTCTGAATTCAAATAACGGCGCCAAGCATTCTTCTGGCATGTGACAGACAGTGTCAAAGTTCAAATAAAGCCATATTCCATAGAAACATTTCAATGTAAACCTATGGGAAACAAAAATCGCTGTACACATGCTGCAGAAAAACTGCACGGAAACACGGCGGTTTACATTCAGCAGCATGTCACTTCTTTCTGCGGATTCCACAGCGGTTTTACAACTGCTCCAATAAAAAAAAATCGCAGTTGTAAAACCGCAGTGAAATGCGCAGAAAAACCGCGGTAAATCCGCGATAAATCCACAGCGGTTTAGCACTGCGGATTTATCAAATCCGCTGCGGAAAAATCCGCAGAGGAACAGAATACGTGTGCACATACCGAAACCCTAACCCTAACCCTACCCCTAACCTTACCCTAACCCTACCCCTAACCCTACCCCTACCCCTAACCCTAACCCTAGTTCTAACTCCAACCTTAGTGGAAAAAAAAATTCTTTATTTTATTATTGTCCCTACCTATGGGGGACAAAGGATGGGGGGGGGTTATTTACTGTTTTTTTTATTTTGATCACTGTGATAGGTTTTATCACAGTGATAAAAATTCACATTGGAACAAATCTGCCGGGCGGCAGATTCGGCGGGCGCACTGCGTATGCGCCCGCCATTTTGGAACATGGCGGCACCCAGGAAAGAAGACGGACGGACCCCGGAAGGCTCGGTAAGTGTAAGGGTGGGGGAGATCAGGGCACGGGGGGGCGTCGGAGCACGGGGGGGAGGGGGATGGATCAGAGAATGGGGGGGTGGATCGGTGTGCGGGCGGGTGGATCGGTGTGTGGGGGGGTGGATCGGTGTGCGGGGGGTGGATCGGTGTGCGGGGGGTGGATCGGTGTGCAGGGGGGGTGGATTGGAGCACGGGGGTGGGATTGGAGCATGGGGGAGCGGACAGGAGGACGGGGGAGCGGAGCACAGGACGGAGGGGAGCGGACCACAGATCGGGGGGCTGGGGAGGCGATCAGTGGGGTGGGGTGGGGGCACAAAAGTGTTTCCAGCCATGGCCGATGATATTGCAGCATCGGCCATGGCTGGATTGTAATATTTCACCAGTTTTTTTAGGTGAAATATTACAATATCGCTCTGATTGGCAGTTTCACTTTCAACAGTGTTATGGCCGGCAATCAGGCAACACAGCGTGCAGTAATCAGCGCACATACAGAGATCTGGCAATAACCAAAAACAATAGGACGAGCTCTGAGACGTGGAATCTCTGTAGACTGCAGTACCTGATCTATCCTCACACAACTATAAGCAGCAGTGGATTGCGCCTATCACTACCTATGCAACTCGGCACTGCCTGAGGAGCTGACTAGCCTGAAGATAGAAATACAAGCCTGACTTACCTCAGAGAAATACCCCAAAGGAATAGGCAGCCCCCCACATATAATGACTGTTAGCAAGATGAAAAGACAAACGTAGGAATGAAATAGATTCAGCAAAGTGAGGCCCGATATTCTAGACAGAGCGAGGATAGCAAAGAGAACTATGCAGTCTACAAAAAACCCTAAAACGAAAACCACGCAAAGGGGCAAAAAGACCCACCGTGCCGAACTAACAGCACGGCGGTGCACCCCTTTGCTTCTCAGAGCTTCCAGCAAAAGTTAATAGCAAGCTGGACAGAAAAAACAGAAAACAAACTAGAAGCACTTATCTAGCAGAGCAGCAGGCCCAAGGAAAGATGCAGTAGCTCAGATCCAACACTGGAACATTGACAAGGAGCAAGGAAGACAGACTCAGGTGGAGCTAAATAGCAAGGCAGCCAACGAGCTCACCAAAACACCTGAGGGAGGAAGCCCAGAGACTGCAATACCACTTGTGACCACAGAAGTGAACTCAGCCACAGAATTCACAACACAACAGCCAATCAGAGCGATCGTAGCCACTGGGGGGTGAAGCCACCCCCCCTGGGCTAAACTACCACTCCCCCTGTCCCTGCAGGCCGGGTGAAATTGGAGTTAACCCTTTCACCAGGCCTGCAGGAGCCCAATCCGGCCATGACGCATATGCTGCGTCACAGGTCGGATTGGCACGGGTTTTCATGACGCATACGCTGCGTCAAAGGTCGGGAAGGGGTTAAGTTAGTAGTAAATTTAGGTCCATAGCACTTGAGTTTTTTAAAATATCAAAAAATTGGCAAAAATTTAGAAACATATTTAGCCTCCAAATTTTAAATTTGTATGCTCTTAAAATATAGTCATATCACACAAAACAGTTAATAAATAATATCCAGCATATGTCTACACTATGTCACTATAATAATTAAAGCAAACTGTAAAATATTGCTGTAGCCCAAATTTTTCATTTTCATAAAGGGTAACAGAAAAAAACCAGACCCCTCAGTTTGTTGTACATTTTCTCTGAGTCGGTAGATGATCTATATGTGGTCATTTTTTCCATTGAAATGTTGCTTTCACACAAAATGTTGAAGTGCCTGAGATGCTATGTCAGTAGAAACCCTCCCACAATTGACCCCTTTTTGGAAACTATGTCCCTCAAGGAATTCATCAAGCGGTGCAGTAAACATTTTGAAACCACAGTTGACTCACATAATTTTATAACAGGGTCATAAAAATTAAAACTTACATTGCCTTTTCCACCAAATTGTTGCTTTACCCCAAAATTTAATATTCACAAAAGCTAATAGGAGAAAATGTACAGCATACTTTGTAACTCCACTTCTCCTGCAGCAATACACCCATCTGTGGTCGGAAACCAATGTTTTGGCATATGGCATTGCTTAATAGTGAAAGTGCGCTACTTGTCTTTTAGAGTGATAATGTTGATGGTTTCCCATCATTCCTTTCTTTATTGTAGTTTGTATTTGAGTGAAGATGTCCCCCCCCCAAAAAAAAAAAGGCTTAGCATCCTTATCCACCCATCTTTCACAAACAAGATTTTAATTGTGAGCTACATCTGGTTTTCTTTCACTTAACTATTTACATGAGGCCTGGTTAGGAACATGGAGAGTTAGAACATTAGTGATAGGGACCAGTCTTAGCACCAATCATGGGCATTTAATCCTTGTCAATAGCGACAGTGGCCTCGATCAGGTTGCAGAGGGAGGGAGCTCCCTCACTGCTCTGATCGGCACAATGTGATTGCAGTCATGTTGTGCTGGTAGTCTCCTTGGTGACCCCAGGCTGAAAGATGGCCACAGGGTCAGCTAGGTATGGTGGCCTGTAAACTCCTGCTCTGAGCAAGAACTGCTATGCCTCCTCTCTGTGGGCAATGCAAAGCTCTAATGCCCCACAAGGGAAGGGAAAGATGATCTCCCAAACAAGGACAAGGTAAAAGAGTAAAATATATACTGTATGTATCATATATGAAACAAAAAACACAAAAATAAAAAGCAAAAAAATAAATATTCATACAATTAATACACTTATGTAAAAACTAAAATAAACAAAGTACACATATTTAGTATTAACACATCCAGAAACGACCCAGCCTATAAAATTGATACACAAGTTAAGCCCGTCAAGAGAATATAAGAAAATGCTTTTTCATCATACCGCTGAACAATAAGTGGAATAAAACACAACCAAAAAGCCCAATGTTAATAAAAATAGTATAGCTGAATACAACATAGTGTCCCACAAAAATCAAGCCACAATAAAGCGCCATCAGCAGAAAAATAAATGTTATAGCTCTCAGAATATAGCAATGCAAAACCATTTTTTAAAATGCTATTGTTTTTATTGTGTAAAAGCAGCAAAACATGAAAAAAATGATATTAATGTGGTATCACTGTAATCGTACTGATCAGAAGAAGAATGAAATCTCATCACTTTTACCACACAGTGAACGGCATATAAAAAATTTCTTGAATCGCTGGTTTTTGTTCATTCTACCTCCCAAAAATAGGAATAGAAAGCGATCAAAAATGTTATGTGCTTGAAAATGGACCAATGTGCCAGAAAATATACCAATAATAACGTCAACTTGTCCAGCAAAAAACAAGCCCTCACATGACTCTGTCGGCAGAAATAGAAAAAAAATATATAGCTCTTTAAATATGATGATGCAAAAACTGTGTCTTGCTGCCAGTCATAAAAAAAACAATATCAATTTCGCATTGCATCAATGTGGAGAATTAAAGATGTCCAATCACTTATACCTCACGAGTAGCTACGTAAAAAAAAAAATAAAACCAATTCTTCATCTACTGTTGATTTGTTCATTCTGCTTCACAAAGACGGCAGCTCATCTCAAATTTATCCTGCACTCCAAACTGAGCACTTACACAGGGGTTTCTGTCGTTTCCGTCTAAATCTCTGAAATACGCAATTCAGACAGAACCCCCAGTGGAAGATTCCCTTTATGGAGGCAGATGGAGGAACTCTGGATGTCATCTGGCCTATGATATGGAGGTGTCCGTCGTTTTAAGTGTGCATAAAAGCAGGGTCTGCCACAGTTTTGTGCACTTTTGAAAAGAAAAACACTACTTAAAAGAGGCCAGACGGAATCCAGAGCAACTCTGCTACCTCATTATAGCAACTGTAGCGTAGGGTACATGATATTTGATTTGATGTAAAATCTAACCAATAAAAGCTTCAACTCAATCAACAAAAAAAGCAAGTCCCCACTCAGGTCCCACCATCTATGGAAATATAGGGAGCTATGTTACTGGTAGCACAAAATCTCTGGAAAAGAGGTATCGCTCCTCAACCCCCAAAATAAAACCAGCAAATTCTGAGCTCCCAAATCCAAATGTCCCCTCCCTTCTGAGCCACACAGTGAGGCCTAAATAACATTCAGTGTCATCATGTTTGGCATTTATGTAGGGATGAGAGCCCACTTCATTCACGTCATCTGTGTCTCCAGAAACAGAAGCTGTGCACAATGTATGAGCACTACAATGTACGAGCACTACAATGTAGGGGAACTACAATGGCAGATTTGCAATTTTCACTCAGGATCATACACTGGTGCTTGTTTCTGGAAATCATCCATTGATTCAAAATTGTCGCTACACCAGTAGATACATTCCCAGAGGAGTGTAATTTCCAAAATGGGGGTCACTTAAGGGGGATTCTGCTCATCTGGCACTTATGGGCTCTGTATATGGAGTCTGCAAACTATTATATAACTAGATGGTAGCCCGATTCTAATGCATCGGGTATTCTAGAATATGTATGTAGTTTATTTATGAAGATTTCAGAATAATACATTGAATACACAGGATTCGGCCGGCCGCGACCAATAAGCGAAGCGTGGTTCAAATCCCAGGCCAATTCGCGGCTGGACTGCGCCTGTTGCTGATTGTTCGCGGCCGGCCACGTAGTATATAGCACAGCCATGTAGTATATAGCACAGCCCACAGAGTATATAGCACAGCCCACGGAGTATATAGCACAGCCCACGGAGTATGTAGCACAGCCCACGGAGTATATAGCACAGCCCACGCAGTATATTGCACAGCCCACACAGTATATTGCACAGCCCACATAGTATATTGCACAGCCCACAAAGTAAATTGCACAGCCCACGTAGTATATTGCACATCCCGCGTAGCATATTGCACAGCCCGCGTAGTATATTGCACAGCCCACGCAGTACCACGCACACAGTATATAACACAGGCCACGCAGTTTTAACACAGGACACATAGTGTATAACACAGGCCACACAGTGTATAACACGAGCCACACAGTGTATAACACGGGCCACACAGTGTATAACACGGGCCACACAGTGTATAACACAGGCCACACAGTGTATAACACAGGCCACACAGTGTATAACACAGGCCGCACAGTGTATAACACGGGCCACACAGTGTATAACACAGGCCACATAGTGTATAACACAGGCCACATAGTGTATAACACAGGCCGCGTAGTACATTGCACAGGCCGCGTAGTACATTGCACAGCCCACGCACTACATTGCACAGCCCACACAGTACATTGCACAGCCCGCACAGTACATTGCACAACCCGCGCAGTACATTGCACAGCCCGCACAGTACATTGCACAGCCCGCACAGTACATTGCACAGCCCACGCAGTACATTGCACAGCCCACGTAGTATATTGCACAGCCTGCACAGTACATTGCACAGCCCACGTAGTATATTGCAGAGCCCACGTAGTATATTGCCCAGCCCACGTATTATATAACACAGCCCACGTAATATATTGCACAGCCCACACAGTATATAGCAATGTGGGCACCATATTCCTGTTCAAAAAAAAATAAAAATAAAAAATAGTTATATACTCACCTTCCGTTGGCCCCCGGATCAAAGCGGTTACCGACGCTCCTCGCGTGCTCCGGTCTGAAGAGTGCATTGCGGTCTCGAGAGATGATGACATAGCGGTCTCGCGAGACCGCTACGTCATCATCTCGCGAGATTGCAATGCATGGAGCGGTCACCGGGGCGTCGCGAGGAGCGGGAAAGGCCTGTTCCTGATCCGAGGGGCCAACGGACGGTGAGTATATAACTATTTTTTTATTTTTTTATTTTTTTTTAACATTAGCTCTTTTTACTATTGATGCTGCATAGGCAGTGTGTAAATGTTAACTCTGGGGCTAGAAATTTTTTGTGGAAAAAATGTAATTGTTTTTTCTTCACCGCCCAATGGTATAAAATTCTGTGACACACCTATTATGTCAATATGATCACTGCCCCCTAGATAAATTCATTGAGACTTGGGTTCTGTGCTTTCCGGCCGCTGTGCTTACACAAGGCAGAGAAGCAGAGCGCCGAGGGACAGACAGCGGAAGGTAAGTATGTAGTTTTTTTTTTTTTTTACTTTTACGCTGGTAACCAGGGTAAACATCGGGTTACTAAGCGCGGCCCTGCGCTTAGTAACCCGATGTTTACCCTGGTTACCGGGGACCTCGGGATCGTTGGTCGCTGGAGAGCTGTCTGTGTGACAGCTCTCCAGTGACCAAACAGCGACGCTGCAGCGATCCGGATCGTTGTCGGTATCACTGCAGCGTCGCTTAGTGTGACGGTACCTTTAGGCTTAGGGTCTAAACAAAGGGGTATGCCTTGATACTGCGGTTGGGCTCACATGAATTGTCAATTCATTTTTTAACATGTTTTCTATAGCAGTAATGCGGTTCCAATTTCATATGTTCAATGTTTAGTTACTATAATGTTTCAGAGTGCGGCTTTAATTTGTTAGTTTCCAAAATGGGGTCACATCTGAGGGGTTTCCATTGTTTAAGCACATCAGGGGCTATGCAAATGTGACATGGCTTCAGTTCTCTATCCCAGTCAATTTTGAATTCCAAAAGCCAATTGGTGCTCCTTCCCTTCCAAGCCTTGCCGTGCGCCCACACATTAGTTTTTCACTAAATATGGGGTATCGGCGTACTCAGGAGAAATTGCACAACATATTGTATGGTCCATATTTTCCGGTTACCCTTGTGAAAATGAAATATTTGGGGCTAAAGCAACTTTTCTTGCAGGAAAAATGTATTTCATTTTCACAGCTCAACGATATAAAATTCTGTGAAGCACTTGAGGTGCTCACCACACCGCTAGATAAATTCCTTGAGTGGTGCAGATTCCAGAATGGGGTCACTTGTGTGGGGTTTTCACTGTTTTGGCACATCAGGGGATATGCAAATGCAACATGGCGTCAGCTATCTATTCCAGCTAATTTTGTTATCCAAAAGACAAATGGCGCTTCTTCCCTTCCAAGCAATGCTGTGTGCCCAAACAGTAGTTTTCTTACACATATAGCAGATTGGTGTACTCGGGAGAAATTGCACAACAAATTGAATGGTTATTTTTTTTCCGTCACGCAAAAATGCAAAATTATCATTTTGTGGGAAAAATTAAAATGTTAATTTGTTTTTTTCCACATTGCTTCAATTCCTGTGAAGCACCTAAAGGGTTAATTAACTTCTTGAATGTGGTTTTGAGCAGTTGGGATTGCAATTTTTAAAATGGTGTCACTTTTGAGAATTTTCTGTCACATAGGCAGGCCCTCAATGTCACTTGAAACGTGATGTGGTCTCTAAAAATAGTTTTGGAAATTTTGTTCAAAAATAAGAAATTGCTGATAAACTCTTAACCCTTCTAACTTCCTAACTAAAAATATTTTAAAAAATGATGCTGATGTGAAGTAAACATATGGGAAATATTATTTTTAAATTATTTTGTACAGAATAACTAACTGCTTTAACCCCTTAGTGACCGCCGATACGCCTTTTAACAGCGGCCGCTAAGGGTACTTAAGCCACAGCGCCGTTAATTAACGGCACTGTGGAAAAAGTAAATAGCGCCCCCCAGAGTCAGATTTTCTCTGGGGTCTCGGCTGCCGGAGAGGACAGAGGACAGAGAAAAGGGGTCCCAGATAGCCGCCTGATACTCAACTATCTCCCCCGATGCTCCTCGTGGCTCCCGGTGGGCGCCGCCATCTTCAAAATGGCCGGCACCGGGAGAATCTTTGGGGTCTCGGCTGCCGGGGGTAGCCGAGACCCCAAAGAACATGATCGGGGTAGGTTTTACCGACCCCTGTTTTGCGATCGCCGGTAATTGACTGTTTACCGGCAACCGCAAAAAAAAATAAAAAATCAAAGTGTAATTCTCTGTCCTCTGATGTGATCGCACATCAGAGGACAGAGAAATAGGGGGATTCGGGGACCCTATTATACTTACCGGTGTCCCTGGATCCTCCTGCTGCTCCTCCTGGTCTTCTTGGCAAAAGAAAATGGCGGGCGCATGCACAGTGCACCCCCCATCTGTCGCCATCTGCTGGCCGGCAGGAGAAGAGCAGTTGGGGCTAAAATTAGGGTTAGGGCTAGGGTTAGGGCTAGGGTTAGGGCTGGGGCTAAATTCAGGGTTAGGGTTCTTTCACACTTACGTCGGTACGGGGCCGTCGCAATGCGTCGGCCCGACATACCGACGCACGTTGTGAAAATTGTGCACAATGTGGGCAGCGGATGTAGTTTTTCAATGCATCCGCTGCCCAATCTATGTCCTGGGGAGGAGGGGGCGGAGTTACAGCCACGCATGCGCGGTCAGAAATGGCGGACGCGGCGTACAAAAAAACGTTACATTGAATGTTTTTTGTGCCGACGGTCCGCCAAAACACAACTGATCCAGTGCACGACGGATGCGACGTGTGGCCATCCGTCACGATCCGTCGGCAATACAAGTCTATGGGCAAAAAAACGCATCCTGCGGGCACATTTGGAGGATCCGTTTTTTGTCCAAAACGACGGATTGCGACGGATGCCAAACGACACAAGTGTGAAAGTAGCCTTAGGGCTAGGGTTAGGGTTGGGGCTAAAGTTAGGGCTAGGGCTGGGGCTAAAGTTAGGGTTAGATTTGGGGTTAGGGTTTGGATTAGAGTTGGTATTTGGGTTAGGGTTGGCATTAGGCTTACACTTGGGATTAGGGTTAAGGTTAGGGTTGTGATTAGGGGTGTACTGGGATTAGCGTTAGGTTTGAGGTTAAGGTTGAGATTAGGATTAGGGGTGTGTTGGATTTAGGGTTTTGATTAGGGCTATGGTTGACATTAGGGTTGCTTTGGGGTAAGGGTTGTGATTATCATTAGGGTTACTGATTAGGATTATGGATCGGGTTGGGATTAGGGTTAGGGGTGTGTTGGGGTTAGGGTTGGAGCTAGAATTGGGGGGGTTTCCACTGTTTAGTTTGGTCTCCAAACACGACAGCCAATTTTGCGCTCAAAAAGTTAAATGGTGCTCCCTCCCTTCTGAGCTCTGCCGTGTGCCCAAACAGTGAGCTACCCCCACATATGGGGCATCAGCGTACTCGGGATAAATTGGACAACAACTTTTGGCGTCCAATTTCTCCTGTTACCCTTGTGAAAATAAAAACTTGGGGGCTTTTTTGTGGAAAAAAAAATATTTTTTTTTTATTTTCCTGACTCTGCATTCTAAACTTCTGTGAAGCACTTGGGCATTCAAAGTTCTCACCACACATCTAGATAAGTTCCTTGGGGGGCCCAGTTTCCAAAATGGGGTCACTTGTGGGGGGTTACTACTGTTTAGGTACATCAGGGGCTCTGCAAACGCAACATAACGCCCACAGACCATTCTATCAAAGTCTGCATTCCAAAACAGCGCTCCTCCCCTTCCGAGCTCTGCCGTGCGCCCAAACAGTAGTTTACCCCCACATATGGCACATCAGTGTACTCGGGATAAATTGGACAACAACTATTGCGGTCCAATTTCTCCTGTTACCCTTGTGAAAATAAAAACTTGGGGGCTACAATATCTTTTTTGTGGAAAAATTTTTTTTTTTATTTTCATGACTCTGCATTCTAAACTTCTGTGAAGCACTTGGGCATTCAAAGTTCTCACCACACATCTAGATAAGTTCCTTGGGGGGTCTAGTTTCCAAAATGGGGTCACGTGTGAAGGGTTTCTACTGTTTAGGTACATCAGGGGCTCTGCAAACGCAACATAACGCCCGCAGACCATTCTATCAAAGTCTGCATTCCAAAACGGCGCTCCCTCCTTCCGAGCTCTGCCGTGCGCCCAAACAGTGGTTTACCCCGACATATGGGGTACCAGCATACTCAGGACAATTTGGACAACAACTTTTGGGGTCCGATTTCTCTTGCTACCCTTGTGAAAATAAAAACTTGGGGGCTAAAAAATCTTTTTTGTGGAAAAAAAATATTTTTTATTTTCACGACTCTGCATTCTAAACTTCTGTGAAGCACTTGGGCATTCAAAGTTCTCACCACACATCTAGATAAGTTCCTTAAGGGGTCTAGTTTCCAAAATGGTGTCACTTGTGGGGGGTTTCCACTGTTTAGGCACATCAGGGGCTCTCCAAACACGACATGGCATCCAATCTCAATTCCTGCCAATTCTACATTGAAAAAGTAAAACGGCGCTCCTTCACTTCCAAGCTCTGCGGTGCGCCCAAACAGTGGTTTACCCTCACATATGGGGTATCGACGTATTCAGGAAAGATCGCACAACAACTTTTGTGGTCTAATTTCTCCTGTTACCCTTGTGAAAATAAGAATTTGTGGGCGAAAAGATCATTTTTGTGTAAACAAATGCGATTTTTTATTTTCACGGCTCTACGTTATAAACTTCTGTGAAGCTATTGGGGGGTCAAAGTGCTCACCACACATCTAGATAAGTTCCTTAAGGGGTCTAGTTTACAAAATGGTGTCACTTGTGGGGGGTTTCCACTGTTTAGGCACATCAGGGGCTCTCTAAACGTGACATGGCGTCCGATCTCAATTCCAGCCAATTCTGCATTGAAAAAGTCAAACGGCGCTCCTTCACTTCCAAGTTCTGCGGTGCGCCCAAACAGTGGTTTACCCCCACATATGGGGTATTGGCGTATTCAGGAGAAATTGCATAACAAAATTTATGGTTACATTTCTGTTTTTACACTTGTGAAAATAAAAAAAATGGTTCTGAATTAAAATGTTTGCAAAAAAAGTTAAATGTTCATTTTTTCCTTCCACATTGTTTCAGTTCCTGTGAAGCACGTAAAGGGTTAATAAACTTCTTGAATGTGGTTTTGAGAACCTTGAGCGGTGTAGTTTTTAGAATGGTGTCACACTTCGTTATTTTCTATCATATAGACCCCTCAAAATGACTTCAAATGTGATGTGGTCCCTAAAAAAAAAGGTGTTGTAAAAATGAGAAATTGCTGGTCAATTTTAAACCTTATAACTCCCTAACAAAAAAAAAATTTGTTTCCAAAATTGAGCTGATGTAAAGTAGACATGTGGGAAATGTTATTTATTAACTATTTTTTGTGACATCTCTCTCTGATTTAAGGACATAAAAATACAAAGTTTGAAAATTGCAAAATTGTAAAAATGTTCGCCATATTTCCGTTTTTTTCATAAATAATCGCAAGTAATATCGAAGAAATGTTACCACTAACATGAAGTACAATATGTCACGAAAAAACGATCTCAGAATCAGCGGGATCCGTTGAAGCGTTCCAGAGTTATAACCTCATAAAGTGACAGTGGTCAGAATTGCAAAAATTGGCCTGGTCATTAAGTACCAAATTGGCTCTGTCACTAAGGGGTTAAGGATATAAAATTGAAAGTTTGAAAAATTGAAATTGTTTTGCCAAAATTCCGATATTTTCACAAATAAACACAACGTATTTCGACCCAAATTTAAAGCTACCATAAAGTACAATATGTCATGGTCCAGACTGAGTGCACCACGTGTTCACTTCAGAACTTTCATGGGAATTGAGGAAGTCTCTCCCTGACAATCTGTATACTGAGGAAGGTCTATATAGACCAAAAGGTCTGTTTATTTCTGGATTGTGGTTGTCAATAATTGTGAAGAAACCAGATTGTATCTTAATTACCCAGACAGCTACCTTTTTGCAAACCAATAAGAACTGACTTTTCATTTGTATATTGGCTTGTGCATTTAAGTGTTTATGTCTGGTGGGTCAAGAAGACACACTTGCAAACTGATACCATTTAACATACAGTGTAAGTCTGTAATAGTGACTTGTACATAGTGTGTGTTTATCTTTGTTTATTGATGTGTGCTGATATGCTAATTGTGCATTGAATTCCTGAACTAGCTTGGTGACTTCTAAAGCAGAGAAGGAAAAACTGTGCAAATAGATTGAATGGTCAAGTAGTACTACGTAATCTCATCACCATTGTTTGCCATATCTTGATGTTGAACTAAAGGACACTGGGTAATTCTAAAAATAGCTTACATGCCTTGGGTATAAAAAGACTCAGAGATCACATCCTGGGGGAGACTGAAGTAACACAGAGCCACCAGCCAGACATTCTGCAAACCACCCCAACAGACAAGAGAACGGACTGCAGCCAATTCATCATGGCACCATCACGAGGGACACTGATCTCTGATTCTATAAGAAACAACCTAGGGGTTTTCGGCTCCGGTTGGAAAAACACAGATCTGATACAGTGACCATCTCTGAACCATGGATATGCTTGGAGAAAGCCAGGGTTGGGACCCGCTGGTCGCCTGGTTCCATGGAGATGGTCAGATAAGCCAGGTGGTGACTCTCGTGTCAATTGGCTTTGGACCTTGTATGGACTCTATGGACAGTTCTTGGTCATCTCCCTATGCTTGTCATTACCTCTTCTCTGTGCATGCATCCATAGATGGAGTAGCGACCCTGGGAGCTCTGACATCATGTCAACTGGCTTTGGACCTTGTATGGACTCTATAGACAGTTCTTGGTCACCTCCCTATGCTTGTCGTTACCCCTTCTCTGTGCGTTCATACACAGATGGAGTAGCGACCCTGGGAGCTCTGACATCATATCAACTAGCTTATGGACCTTGTATGGACTCTATGGACAGTTCTTGGTCATCTCCCTATGCTTGTCGTTACCCCTTCTCTGTGCGTGCATCCACAGATGGAGCAGAGACCCTGGGAGCTCTGACATCATGTCATACTGGAAATACGTGGAGACGCAGTGATATTTTATATGCGCCCATGTAATCAAGCAATTGCAGCCATGTTGGGATTGTTCTGTTTGCTATTGTCTGCTGTGGTTCAATAAAGTATTGCCTGTTGTGAATTCTGTGGCTGAATTCACTCCTGTGGTCACAAGTGGTACTGCAGCTTCTGAGCTTCCTCCCTCAGGTGTTCTGGTGAGCTCGTTAATTGCTTCATTACTTAACTCCGCCTGATGCTGCTATCCTTGCTCCTTGTCAATGCTTCAGTGTTGGATCTGAGCTTCTCCTGATTGTTCCTGTGACCTGCTGCTCTGTATAGCTAAGTGCCTTTTGCTTTTTGTTGCTTTTTTTCTGTCCAGCTTGTCTTTTGTTTTGCTGGAAGCTCTGAGACGCAAAGGGTGTACCGCCGTGCCGTTAGTTCGGCACGGTGGGGTTTTTTTTTGCCCCCTTTGCGTGGTTTTGCTTTAGGGTTTTTTGTAGACTGCAAAGTTCGCTTTACTGTCCTCGCTCTGTCCTAGAATATCGGGCCCCACTTTGCTGAATCTATTTCATCCCTACGTTTTGTCTTTTCATCTTACTCACAGTCATTATATGTGGGGGGCTGCCTTTTCCTTTGGGGAATTTCTCTGGGGCAAGTCAGGCCTATTTTTCTATCTTCAGGCTAGCTAGTTTCTTAGGCTGTGCCGAGTTGCCTAGGTAGTTGTTAGGCGCAATCCACAGCCGCTTTTAGTTGTGTTTAGGATAGGATCAGGTGTGCAGTCTACAGAGTTTCCACGTCTCAGAGCTCGTTCTTGTATTTTTGGGTATTTGTCAGATCACTGTGTGCGCTCTGATCGCTAAGCACACTGTGTTTCTGGATTGCCTTCATAACACCTGTCATTAGCAAACATAACAATTGCCACACCATTTAACCTTAACCCTGTGTTGTCAGTGTAGTGTATTGCCCACTGGGAGATAGAGCGGGCGTTTAGTGGTATGAGCCGTGATCCATGCAGTCTTGCTAAAGACAGCTGGGCCAGCAAACGAGAGCACCTACTGACCCCGTTTCCCCATTACAATAATAAAACATCATCTCTACACTATATTTGAGTGCCAAGTTGTGTGTCTACTGTAATGCCAAGGGCAGAGGCCTGAAAGACTCTAGCAAAGAGTAGGATGAACATTCCAGTGGGATGGTGTATGCGATCAGTAACAAAGGTGAGGCTGGGGGGGCACCTGTGGTGACTGTGAAATATGTGGCATAGTCATACCTCGCTTAAGTCCGACAAACCTGGCACAGTGGTTACCCACAGACCCGTGAGAGAAACGCTGCTACTGTTAAACTTCCAAGTAGTGAATGCTATTGGAGAAGACTGCTGATGTTGATTCTAGAATTAGATGGGACATCCACTTTTCCATAAGAAAAAGCTCTACATTTTCCACAGTTATTGGAATCCACATAAAGTGGTGCTTGAACATTTGTGAAACCTTCAGAATTGTCCATATTTCTGCATAAACTTGACCTAAAGCCACATGAAATTTCCACACACTTTTTTTAAAAAAAGATAATGACAACCATATCAAACAGATGAGTCAAAAATATTAGACTTAGTCAAATTGTTAATCCTAAAATTCAAATCTTTATTTATAAAGTACAGAATCAAAAATAATTAAAATAAGAACTATTGGACACCACTCATCCAGGGACAGGATGCAGCCAGTGCATCAATTATCCTTTTAAAAAAAATTCTGCAGCATTTCTACCAGCAATGGAGGTCAGTGCAGATCATAATAATCCTACATATTCTTAACTACATAAGTAGTTTAATTCTACTGGTACTGACCTATATATTAGCAGCAATCTTAGACCAAATACAAGTAAAGTGCTTAGTGCATGGTGACTGGTCCAAAATAAATCACTAAAACCTACAAGAGTATAGTATAGTATAGCGGAGAAATGTGACATACTTACAAAATATAAACAGCCAATGTGCTGGTAGCAAGCCGTCCCCACCGCCCCAATGCACGTTTTGTCAAGACTTCCTCAGGAATACTATACTATTGTGGGTTTTAGAGATTTATTTTGCACCAGTCACTATGCACTAAGCACTTTACTTGTATTTGGTCTAAGATTGCTGCTAATATATTTGTCAGTAGAATTAAACTACTTATGTAGTTAAGAATATATAAGACTATTAAGGTACCATCACATTAAGCAACTTACCAACGAGAACGACAGCGATCCGTGACGTTGCAGCGTCCTGGATAGCGATCTCGTTGTGTTTGACACACAGCAGCGATCAGGATCCTGCTGTGACATCGCTGGTCGTTGCTGAAAGTCCGGAACTTTATTTGGTCATCAGGTCGGCGTGATTCGTCATGTTTGACAGCAAAAGCAACGATGCCTGCAATGTTTCTTCAAGGAGCGAACAACCAGCAAGAACGATAAGTACGTCACTGGATCGCTCCTGCATCGTTCTGCGTTGCCGGTGTTTGACGTCTCCTAGCGACCTAAACAGCGACGCTGCAGCGATCGGCATCGTTGTCTATATCGCTGCAGCGTCGCTTAATGTGACGGTACCTTTAGGGTACGTGTCCACGTTCAGGATGGCCGCCGTTTTGACGGAGCGGCAAACTCGCTCCGCCCAAAGCTCCGCCTCTTCTAGAGACGCGATGATGCCGGATGTGTTCATTGCACACACCCGTAATCATCACACCCCACACGTAGGGCCCTGTGTTATACCTTGCGGCATCACCGCAAGGTAAACGGACATGCTGCAATCTAAAAAGACACGCCGCATGTCCGGAATCGCAGGGCCGCCGGATGCGTGTTACCACACATAGTGGAGACAGGATTTCATGAAATCCCCCCCACTATGCTGTAACATCTGGACGCTGCGTGTTTGACGCTGCTTCTCTATGCAGCGTCAAACACGCAGCGTTTCCTGAACGTGGAAACATACCCTCATGGTCTGTACTGACCTCCATTGCTGGTAGAAATGCTGCAAAAAATGTTTTAAAAGGATAATTGATGTGCTGTTTGCATCCTGTCCCTGGATGAGTGGTGTCCAGTTCTTATTTTAATTATTTTTTTATTCTGTACTTTATAAATAAAGATTTGAATGTTAGGATTATACTCTTTTTGTGGTCTTTTTGCACCAGGTTCTTTGATGTTAATATGAAGTTTTGAGTTCTGTGTCCTTCTTACATTTTGGGATAGTTTTTGAGTGTTAGTCAAATTTTTTACTGATGAAAATTATCTAATAATGCATGTCAGTAAGTGGCAAATGTATGTGAACCGTTAGCAGATAATTTGATGGTGAAATTAGAATCTGGTGTTTTCAATCAATGGGATGACAATGATTTGTTTTATTTAAAGAATAGGGATTTTACAAATTATGATCTTCACAAGACATGTTCGCGAAGTTCATCATGTAACGATTAGTAGAGATTTGTGAGGACCTCAGGCCAAGCGTTGATGATGCAGAGCTGGATGTAAATGGTTACAAACCTACAGTGTAACGCTTGCGCTGAGACTGGTTGGCGCGGGCTCCTGGAGGTGTGGCCCCACTGGACCACAGACCGAACTTCCCTGTGAGGGGCGTAACTAAGTAGCTTCCTAGGTGTTCGCTGGAGCCTCTGATGGTGAGGTCAGACTTGTGCAATAGGAAGCTACCAGGTACCACTCCAGGGTGGAGTCGGACTGTGGATGCTGATCCCACTGGGGACAAGACACGGGCAGGCAGGCACGGCTGTGACACTGTCAGACAGATGGGTATGGCAGAGGCCCTGACGGGCGGACTGGCTTGACGGAGATACAGGCAGGCAGACGAGCGTGGCTGGCACTTAGGCAGACAGGCGGGCATGGCTGGCACTGGCAGACAGGACTGATACTCTGGTAGGAACTGGTATTCAGATGGATGTGTGGAAAGAAGTAAGAGCCTGTTCAGACTGGAGAATATAAAGGAACAGGTAGAGACCTGTATGGAAAGTTGCAGAATAAAGATAGAGCAAGAGTGGGAGCAAAGCTGAATCGCAGGAGGCGGAGCAAGAGTAGAAGGTGGAGCTAAGAGAAGAGAAGGAGAAGGCAGAGCCAAGGACAGAGAAGAAGGCAGAGCAGAGAGTAGAGAAGGAGAAGGCAGAGCCGCAGGAGGCGTAGCCAAGAGCAGAGACGCTGCAGGCGGAGCCAAGAGCGGAGATACTGGTGGCGGAGCCAAGAGCGGAGATGCTGGATGCGGAGCCAAGAGCCGAACCGCAGGAGGTAACGCCAAGAGCTAAAGACGCAGAACTGCAAGGAGCGGAGCCAGGTAGAACCGCAAGGAGCGGAGCCGCAGAGCGAGAGCTGAGCAGAGCCACAGAGCAAAGCCACAGAGTGCGGAGCAAGGTCTGAGTGCAGAGCTGAGAGCAAAGCCACAGAGTGTAAAGCAAGGTTAGAGTGCAGAGCAAAGTTACAGAGAGCAGAGCTGAGAGAAAAGCTGAGAGACACAGAACCACAGGTTGTGGTAGAACTGAGCAGAGAGAAGCAGAGCCACAGACAGTGGCGAACAGAGCAGAAAGATAAGGCGGAGGTACACACAGCAGAGTGGGAAATGACTAATGACAAAGAAGTAGCAGGGACGGACATAGACCAGAGTACAGACAGGAACGGACACGGATACACAAACAGAACACAGATGAAGGCCTGCAGTATTGCAGCCCTCTGAGACAGGAAACAGACACGACCTGGCAGCTCAGTATCAAATGCTAACTGAGGGGAATAGTTTGCTCAGGCATCCTCCAATGGGTGAGGATGCCTTAAGTATCAGAGGCCTCAAGGCTATTGGCCAGAAGCACCTTAGGGAGGTGCACACAGTCCCAATAAGAATCCGGAGTGGCTGGCGCCGCCCCCCTATGCACACAGCCAGGAAATGTACACAGAGCAAGCCGCCATGAAGCACATGGCATGGAACCAGCAGCAGACAGATCTCACAGCATGGCACTGGGTGAGTGAGTAGATGTAACAGGCAGGTGGGGAATGGAAGGCCATGCAGTGATGCCGGCAGGGTTGTTACATACAGTATGTCTAAAGAATTTGAACTCCATCAATTCACAGTTGTACAGATTGTGTATAAATGGAGGAAATTCATACTGATACTACCTGTCACGGGGTTACCGCTACAGTGTGGAGCCAGAAGACCACAGCGTGTGACTGCTCCTGCTCCAGTGCTGGGAAGAAGCATTTCTCCTTCATTGTAATGGTGTTTATTCCTTCTGGCAAAACAGGGGTTAATCGGCCTTGCTGGAAATCTCTGTGCTGGCAGCTGAGATAAGATAGCCACTCCATTCCCTTTTATAATCTGGGCTGTGTTACAAATCCTTGTCAGAGCTAGCATTTGCTGCATGGCTAATGGAGTGAGAGGTGTTCATATGAGAAGGAGAGTTGGAGGAGTTATCTGTGACTGTTGCTTGGTTTGTATGTGTGGCAGTTCGCTCTCTTCACTATTTTGGTTTATTCCCCTACCTCCACGCCCCGATGCATTCATCTTATATATGTGAGTGAATATTTTGTATGCCTGTAGTTTTCTGTTAATCCTTGTTTGTCAGGTTGGTGTAGTATGGTGCACAGTAGCACCCCCTCTTCATTGGGTAGGGGAAAAGAACAGACAGAGGGCTGACTCAGGAGATAAGCCATGGGTGGAGACCCCGGGATTTTCAACCTTTATTAGTATCCCGGGGAATACGGCGAGCTATGGCGCCCCCTAGTGTTAGGGACAGGGAAGGAGCCCCGGGTCCCGGGTCACCCGACAGCTGTGTTGTGACATTACCTTTTTGAAGTGTGGTTGACCAACAAAGATCACTTCAAGAGCAAGGTGCATTATAGTGTGCAAGGTCTCAAAAGAACCTAAGGCAATATTTAAGCAAGTAAAAACATCTCTCACATTAGTGAATGTTAAAGTTTGTGAGTACATGGTTAGTACACTGAAGAACAATGGTGTGTGTTGTGAATTCTGTGGCTGAATTCACTCCTGTGGTCACAAGTGGTACTGCAGCTTCTGAGCTTCCTCCCTCAGGTGTTCTGGTGAGCTCGTTGGCTGCTTTGTTATTTAACTCCACCTGATTCTGTCTTCCTTGCTCCTTGTCAATGTTCCAGTGTTGGACCTGAGCTTCTGGATGTTTCCTGTGGCCTGCTGCTCTGCTTAGATACCGTATATACTCGAGTATAAGCCGACCCGAGTATAAGCCGACCCCCCTAATTTTGCCACAAAAAACTGGGAAAACTTATTGACTCGAGTATAAGCCTAGGGTGGAAATGCAGCATTTACCGGTGAATTTCAAAAATAAAAATAGATCATTATTTCCCCATAGCTGTGCCATATAGTGCTCTGCACCGTTCATATTTCCCCATAGGTGTGAACCATATAGTGCTCTGCACCGTTCATTGTGCCCCCTAGCTATGCCATATACGGTGCTCTGCACCGTTCATTGTGCCCCATAGATGTGCCATATACGGTGCTCTGCACCGTTCACTGTGCCCCATAGCTGTGCTGTGCCATATACGGTGCTCTGCACCGTTCACTGTGCCCCATACATAGCTGTGCTGTGCCATATACGGTGCTCTGCACCGTTCACTGTGCCCCATAGCTGTGCTGTGCCATATACGGTGCTCTGCACCGTTCACTGTGCCCCATAGCTGTGCTGTGCCATATACGGTGCTCTGCACCGTTCACTGTGCCCCATAGCTGTGCTGTGCCATATACGGTGCTCTGCACCGTTCACTGTGCCCCATAGCTGTGCTGTGCCATATACGGTGCTCTGCACCGTTCACTGTGCCCCATAGCTGTGCTGTGCCATATACGGTGCTCTGCACCGTTCACTGTGCCCCATACATAGCTGTGCTGTGCCATATACGGTGCTCTGCACCGTTCACTGTGCCCCATAGATGTTCCACATAAATTTGTGCCGCCGCTGCCGCAATAAAGAAAAAAAAACACATACTCACCTCCCTTGATTGCAGCTCCCGGCGTCTCGTTCCGGCGCCTCCATCTTCCCGGCGTCTCTGCTCTGACTGATCAGGCAGAGGGCGCCGCGCACACTATATGCGTCATCGCGCCCTCTGACCTGAACAGTCAGAGAGCAGAGACGCCGGGAAGATGGAGGCGCCGGCCGGGAAGATGGATCGGCGCCCGGCGGCTGGAACGAGGACAGGTGAATATGCTATACTCACCTAGTCCTGGCGATCCTCGCGCTGTCCCCTCCTGTCTTCGGTGCCGCAGCTTCTTTCTCTATCAGCGGTCACCGGCACCGCTGATTAGAGAAATGAATAAGCGGCTCCGCCCCTATGGGAGGTGGAGCCGCTTATTCATTTCTGTAATGAGCGGTCCCACGTGACCGCTGAAGAGAGGAAGAAACTGCAGCGCCGAAGCCCGTGGGACGGCAGGGACAGCGCGAGGATCGCTGGGACTAGGTAAGTATACCTCAGCGCCCTCACCCCCTCACCCGCCGACCCCACCGCTACCGTGACTCGAGTATAAGCCGAGGGGGGCACTTTCAGCCCAAAAATTTGGGCTGAAAATCTCGGCTTATACTCGAGTATATACGGTAAGTGCTTCTTTGCTTTTTCTGCTACTTTTTCTGTCCAGCTTGTCTATTCGTTTTTGCTGGAAGCTCTGAGACGCAAAGGGTGCACCGCCGTGCCGTTAGTTCGGCACGGTGGGTCTTTTTGCCCCTTTGCGTGGTTTTTTGCTTTAGGGTTTTTTGTAGACTGCAAAGTTCTCTTTGCTATCCTCGCTCTATCTAGAATATCGGGCCTCACTTTGCTGAATCTATTTCATCCCTACGTTTTGTCTTTTCATCTTGCTAACAGTCATTATATGTGGGGGGCTGCCTTTTCCTTTGGGGTATTTCTCTGAGGCAAGTCAGGCTTGTATTTCTATCTTCAGGCTAGTCAGCTCCTCAGGCTGTGCCAAGTTGCATAGGTAGTGACAGGCGCAATCCACAGCTGCCTTTAGTTGTGTTTAGGATAGGTTCAGGTATTGCGGTCTACAGAGATTCCACGTCTCAGAGCTCGTTCTATTGTTTTTGGGTTATTGTCAGATCACTGCATGTGCTCTGATTGCTGGCACACTGTGTCCCTGGATTGCCTTCATAACAGTACAAGGAGCCTACACTAATGATTCTCAATAGAGGGAAAAAAGAAGTTCTGACATCATTTTTTTTTCTCTGCTCTGTGTTCAGTCTTTTTTTTTCCCCTAGACATTTGGGTGTTTCAGGACACAGGTGTGGACATGGATATTCAGGGTCTGTGCTCTTCAATGGATAATCTCCTTACAAATGTACAAAGGATTCAAGATACTATTGATCAGAAATCTATGTTAGAACCAAGAATTCCTATTCCTGATTTGTTTTTTGGTGATATAACTAAGTTTCTTAATTTCAAAAATAATTGTAAGCTATTTCTGGCCTTGAAACCTCATTCTTCCGGTAATCATATTCAACAGGTTTTGATTATTATTTCTTTTTTGCGCGGCGACCCTCAGGACTGGGCATTTTCTCTTGCGCCAGGAGACCCTGCATTGAGTAATGTCGATGCGTTTTTCCTGGCGCTCGGATTGCTTTACGATGAGCCTAATTCAGTGGATCAGGCTGAGAAAAATTTGCTGGCTTTGTGCCAGGGTCAGGATGATATAGAAGTATATTGTCAGAAATTTAGGAAGTGGTCAGTACTCACTCTGTGGAATGAATCTGCGCTGGCAGCTTTGTTCAGAAAGGGTCTCTCTGAGGCTCTTAAGGATGTCATGGTGGGTTTTCCTATGCCTGCTGGTTTGAATGAGTCTATGTCTTTGGCCATTCAGATCGGTCGACGCTTGCGCGAGCGTAAATCTGTGCACCATTTGGCGGTATTATCTAAGATTAAACCTGAGCCTATGCAGTGCGATAGGACTATGACCAGAGTTGAACGGCAAGAACACAGACGTCTGAATGGTCTGTGTATCTACTGTGGTGATTCCACTCATGCTATTTCTGATTGTCCTAAGCGCACTAAGCGGTTCGATAGGTCTGCCGTCATTGGTACTGTACAATCCAAATTCCTTCTGTCCATTACCTTGATATGCTCTTTGTCATCGTATTCTGTCATGGCGTTTGTGGATTCAGGCGCTGCCCTGAATCTGATGGATTTGGATTATGCTAAACGTTGTGGGTTTTTCTTGGAGCCTTTGCGGTGTCCTATTCCGTTGAGAGGAATTGATGCTACACCTTTGGCCAAGAATAAACCTCAGTACTGGACCCAGCTGACCATGTGCATGGCTCCTGCACATCAGGAAGTTATTCGCTTTCTGGTGCTACATAATCTGCATGATGTGGTCGTGTTGGGGTTGCCATGGCTGCAAACCCATAATCCAGTATTGGATTGGAACTCTATGTCGGTATCCAGCTGGGGTTGTCAGGGGGTACATGGTGATGTTCCATTTTTGTCTATTTCGTCATCCACTCCTTCTGAGGTCCCAGAGTTCTTGTCTGATTATCAGGATGTATTTGAAGAGCCCAAGTCCGATGCCCTACCTCCGCATAGGGATTGTGATTGTGCTATCAATTTGATTCCTGGTAGTAAATTCCCTAAAGGTCGATTATTTAATTTATCCTTGCCTGAACACGCCGCTATGCGCAGTTATGTGAAGGAATCCCTGGAGAAGGGACACATTCGCCCATCGTCATCACCACTGGGAGCAGGGTTCTTTTTTGTAGCCAAGAAGGATGGTTCGCTGAGACCATGTATTGATTACCGCCTTCTTAATAAGATCACTGTTAAATTTCAGTATCCCTTGCCATTATTATCTGACTTGTTTGCTCGGATTAAGGGGGCTAGTTGGTTCACTAAGATAGATCTTCGTGGTGCGTATAATCTGGTGAGAATCAGGCAAAGAGATGAATGGAAAACTGCATTTAATATGCCCGAGGGTCATTTTGAGTATCTAGTGATGCCGTTCGGACTTGCCAATGCTCCATCTGTGTTTCAGTCTTTTATGCATGACATCTTCCGTGAGTATCTGGATAAATTCCTGATTGTTTACTTGGATGACATTTTGATCTTCTCAGATGATTGGGACTCTCATGTGAAGCAGGTCAGAATGGTTTTCCAGGTCCTGCGTGCTAATTCTTTGTTTGTGAAGGGATCAAAGTGTCTCTTCGGGGTGCAGAAAGTTTCATTTTTGGGGTTCATCTTTTCCCCTTCTACTATCGAGATGGATCCGGTTAAGGTCCAAGCCATCCAGGATTGGACTCAGCTGACATCTCTGAAAAATCTGCAAAAATTCCTGGGCTTTGCTAATTTTTATCGTCGCTTCATCTGTAATTTTTCTAGCATTGCCAAACCATTGACCGATTTGACCAAGAAGGGTGCTGATTTGGTTAATTGGTCTTCTGCTGCTGTGGAAGCTTTTCAGGAGTTGAAGCATCGTTTTTGTTCTGCCCCTGTGTTGTGTCAACCAGATGTTTCTCTTCCGTTCCAGGTCGAGGTTGATGCTTCTGAGATTGGAGCAGGGGCGGTTTTGTCACAGAGAGGTTCTGGTTGCTCAGTGTTGAAACCATGTGCTTTCTTTTCCAGGAAGTTTTCGGCTGCTGAGCGTAATTATGATGTGGGCAACCGAGAGTTGCTGGCCATGAAGTGGGCATTCGAGGAATGGCGTCATTGGCTTGAAGGAGCTAAGCATCGCGTGGTGGTATTGACTGATCATAAGAACCTTACTTATCTCGAGTCTGCCAAGCGCTTGAATCCTAGACAGGCCCGTTGGTCGTTATTTTTTGCCCGCTTCGATTTTGTGATTTCGTACCTTCCGGGCTCTAAAAATGTGAAGGCGGATGCTCTGTCTAGGAGTTTTGTGCCCGACTCTCCGGGTTCATCTGAGCCGGCGAGTATCCTCAAGGAAGGAGTCATTGTGTCTGCCATCTCCCCTGATTTGCGGCGAGTGTTGCAAAAATTTCAGGCGAATAAACCTGATCGTTGTCCGGCGGAGAAACTGTTCGTCCCTGATAGGTGGACTACTAAAGTTATCTCTGAACTTCATTGTTCGGTGTTGGCTTGTCATCCTGGAATATTTGGTACCAGAGAGTTAGTGGCTAGATCCTTCTGGTGGCCATCTCTGTCACGGGATGTACGTACTTTTGTGCAGTCCTGTGGGATTTGTGCTAGGGCTAAGCCCTGCTGTTCACGTGCCAGTGGGTTGCTTTTGCCCTTGCCGGTCCCAAAGAGGCCTTGGACACATATTTCGATGGATTTCATTTCTGACCTTCCCGTTTCTCAAAAGATGTCAGTCATTTGGGTGGTCTGTGATCGCTTTTCTAAAATGGTCCATCTGGTGCCCTTGGTTAAATTGCCTTCCTCCTCTGATTTGGTGCCTTTGTTCTTCCAGCATGTGGTTCGTTTGCATGGCATTCCTGAGAATATTGTTTCTGACAGAGGTTCCCAGTTTGTTTCGAGGTTTTGGCGAGCCTTTTGTGGTAGGATGGGCATTGACCTGTCTTTTTCCTCGGCTTTCCATCCTCAGACTAATGGCCAGACCGAACGAACCAATCAGACCTTGGAGACATATCTGAGATGTTTTGTTTCTGCAGACCAGGATGATTGGGTGTCCTTTTTGCCGTTGGCTGAGTTCGCCCTTAATAATCGGGCCAGCTCGGCTACCTTGGTCTCTCCATTTTTCTGCAATTCTGGGTTCCATCCTCGTTTCTCTTCAGGACAGGTTGAGTCTTCGGACTGTCCTGGTGTGGATTCTGTGGTGGACAGGTTGCAGCAGATCTGGACTCAGGTAGTGGACAATTTGACCTTGTCCCAGGAGAAGGCTCAACTTTTCGCTAATCGCAGACGCCGTGTGGGTCCCCGACTTCGTGTTGGGGATCTGGTTTGGTTATCTTCTCGTCATATTCCTATGAAGGTTTCCTCTCCTAAGTTTAAACCTCGTTTTATTGGTCCGTATAGGATTTCTGAGATTCTCAATCCTGTGTCTTTTCGTCTGACCCTCCCAGACTCCTTTTCCATACATAATGTATTCCATAGGTCGTTGTTGCGGAGATACGTGGCACCTATGGTTCCATCTGTTGAGCCTCCTGCCCCGGTTTTGGTGGAGGGGGAATTGGAGTATATTGTGGAGAAAATTTTGGATTCTCGTGTTTCTAGACGGAAACTCCAGTATCTGGTTAAATGGAAGGGTTATGCTCAGGAAGATAATTCCTGGGTTTTTGCCTCTGATGTCCATGCTCCAGATCTTGTTCGTGCCTTTCATGTGGCTCATCCTGGTCGGCCTGGGGGCTCTGGTGAGGGTTCGGTGACCCCTCCTCAAGGGGGGGATACTGTTGTGAATTCTGTGGCTGAATTCACTACTGTGGTCACAAGTGGTACTGCAACTTCTGAGCTTCCTCCCTCAGGTGTTCTGGTGAGTTCGTTGGCTGCTTTGTTATTTAACTCCACCTGATTCTGTCTTCCTTGCTCCTTGTTAATGTTCCAGTGTTGGACCTGAGCTTCTGGATGTTTCCTGTGGCCTGCTGCTCTGCTTAGATAAGTGCTTCTTTGCTTTTGTTGCTACTTTTTCTGTCCAGCTTGTCTATTCGTTTTTGCTGGAAGCTCTGAGACGCAAAGGGTGCACCGCCGTGCCGATAGTTCGGCACGGTGGGTCTTTTTGCCCCTTTGCGTGGTTTTTTGCTTTAGGGTTTTTTGTAGACTGCAAAGTTCTCTTTGCTATCCTCGCTCTATCTAGAATATCGGGCCTCACTTTGCTGAATCTATTTCATCCCTACGTTTTGTCTTTTCATCTTGCTAACAGTCATTATATGTGGGGGGCTGCCTTTTCCTTTGGGGTATTTCTCTGAGGCAAGTCAGGCTTGTATTTCTATCTTCAGGCTAGTCAGCTCCTCAGGCTGTGCCGAGTTGCATAGGTAGTGACAGGCGCAATCCACAGCTGCCTTTAGTTGTGTTTAGGATAGGTTCAGGTATTGCGGTCTACAGAGATTCCACATCTCAGAGCTCGTTCTATTGTTTTTGGGTTATTGTCAGATCACTGCATGTGCTCTGATTGCTGGCACACTGTGTCCCTGGATTGCCTTCATAACAGGTGTGCATGGCAGGAATTCAAGGACTGTTTTCCTAAAAAGGACATTGCTGCCTATTTGCAGATTGGTAAAGATCACCTGGACATACTGGAAGGCTACTAGAATGATGTTATGTGGCTAGACGAGACCAACATAGGAGTGCTTTTTTTAAAATAGAATCATCATGTTTGAAGAAAAACACTGCATTACTGTATTAAAACCTCATACTATTTGAGCAATAAGGTGGTGGTAGAATCACATTTTGGGCCTATTTTGTTGCACCTGGGCAAGGATGACTTGCCACCTTTGACGGAACAGTGAATTCTCAATTATATAATCAAATGCTAAAAGAAAATATCAGGGCGTTTTTCCATGAGCTAAATCTCAAGAGAATATGGGTTAAGCAGCAAGACAATGAACTAAAGCACACAAGTCATGCTGCAAAATAATGTTACAAGAAGTACAAAGTCAAAGCTTTAGAATGGCCAATTCAAAGTACTGACTTCTACAGAAATGTTATAGAAGGGCCTGAAGCAAACAGTTAATGGGAGAAAACCCACCAACATAACAGTTGAAGCGATCTTGTAGTGAGGAATGGGATAAAATCCTTCCAAGCCGATGTGCAGGACTAATCAACAATTACCAGAAATTATTAGATGCAATCACAAGAGGATCACAACCAGATACTGAAATCAAAGGTTCACATACTCTTGCCACTCACAGCCATGGGATACCGGAACACTTTCTTCAATAAAAAAAAAAAGACAAAGTTTAATATTTTTGACTTTGTTTGATTTTGTTCTAGTCATCCACCTTTAGGACTTGCTTGAAAATCTGATGTAGTTTATCGTAGGTAAAATTTATGCCGAAATATGGAAACTACTGAACAGTTCACGAAATTTGATGCACCACTGTATCAGGGATAGATGAACTGATATTGGACATTTTAAGAAGTTATTAAAAATAATAATCAGTCATATTTCTAATCAGACCTAACCTGTAAAAAGTGCTAAATATCTAACCAGCAGATACAAGTCTTTAAATCTTCGACCGAGCCTATTATACAAACAGCAATTTGACACAATGTTGCCAGCATAAATATATAAAATATGCGATCCTTTCCAAGAAATACTTGGACAGCACTGCAGCAGTAAATCACAAATCTTTGTTAATTTGTGACAACAGGCTGTATTTGCTAAGCTCACGCTATTTAATTAGGAAAAAAAAAAAAAGTAAAACAGAGCAAAATGAGTTTGACCCTGTAAGCCATTTTCTGTAATCAATAGGGTTTCCCATCTTGATGGATGACATCACATTCAACCTCAAAGCTGTGACTCGGCTGTAACACGCTCCTGCACATGATTAATCACAATGAACGCTCCAGCCAGCTGAATGTGATCTGTCATGATAAAAAGGTGTGTTGTGAACAGACCGAGATACATATCTGCCTTTACACAACATTAAAATGTACATCAATGTCAAACTAATGCTTTACAACGCTGCCTATTATTTATGGACAGAACACCATGGTACTGACTATTTACTCTTCCGTTAAAGTATTGGAGACCAAGATAACACAAAATCACTAACACAAAACAATTGACACAATTATACATCTCAAAACCACAGACAAAGAACAGTTCATTTTTGCATTTTCATTCCTCCCCCATTCCTTTTAGACCTTACTAACCAAATGTAGCAATTCTGCTATGCTTTTAATTAACTGGTTATACTTTTGTAGGAATTGTATGTATCCTTATGGATTTGATAATTTGGGGGGGGGGGTAGGATAAAAAGAACATTCTTGTAGGTTTCTTTTAAGCATTCAATTTTTTTCCCTAAGGCGTCAGTCAAAAGTTTAGACACATTTATATAACGATTTTCCATCTAACTGGAATGTGCATATTACAGATTCAGACAGAAGGCAGCAAAATCAAGCATATATGGACAAAAGGAGTACAGACACGTGTGAAAGAAACCAAAACATGGCTTAATTCTTCAACATATCCCTATCTACTTACATGACAGCTTTACACTACCTTGGCATTCCCTCAAATAGCTTCATCGGGTAGTCAATGGACAGGGATGACCCATCAAGAGTTTATTTGTGGAATCACCTGACTTCAGAAAGCTTTTGCAAATATCATGTATGTTTTTCTGAGTGTGTTTTGCAAAGGCAGTGTTGGTAAACAGTTTTATACAGTGCCGAGACACATTCAGCAACTGTTCCAAGTTAGAATATGGTGAGTATCCCTCAAGTAAGTAAAGCAAAAGTCAGTTAATCATTGCTTTAGGGCATGAAGTTATGTCAGTCTGGAAAATTGCTGGAACCTTGAAGGCATTCTCAAGTGCAATCATGAAAACCATCAATCGCTATGATGAAAATGGCTCTCATGAGGAACGCCCCAGCAAAGGATTACCAAGAATGACCTGTGCTGCAGAGGATAAGTTCATCAGAGTATCCAATCTTAGAAACCACAAATATCACAGCACCTTAGAAAACAGCCTTCATAAATGATGCACAGATATTAAGTAGCAGACACATCTCAACATCAAAAGTCTGGAGGAGACTACAAGAGTCAGGCCTTTATGTTTGAATTGCTGCAAATAAGCCACTAAGCACCACAAATAAAAAGACACTTGCGCCAAGCAAGGACTGGACATTAGATCACTGAAAATCTGTACTGTTGTCTGATGATTCAAAATTTTACAAATTTTGGTACCAACCACCATGTTTTTGTAAGACTGAAGAAACATGAAAAAAATGGTTTCTACATATGTGGAGCCCACCATGAAGCCTGGAAGGAGAAGTGTGATGGTGATTTGCTGATGCTACTGTTGGTGATTTATTCCTAAATTAAGGGACACTCACACACCATGGCAGCCACATCACCTGCACTGTAATGCTATCACATTTGATTTGCACATAGAGGAGGTGGTCATTTGTGCTATAACAGTACAACGACCTAAAAAAACACTTCCAGGCTATGAAAAGATTCAGAGATGAAGAAGGAAATGGATGAAGCCATGTCAGATAAAATGGTCTTCACAATCACCCAACCTCAACCCAATTGAGATGGTTTGGGATGAGTTAGACGAAGAGTGAAGGCAAAGTAGCCAACAAATGCTCAGCACTTATGGGAAGTCCTTCAAAACTGTTGCAAAGACATTCCAACCAAAGAAATGATGAAACTGTTTGAGAGAATGGAAAGCATGTGTATAACAACACGGCATTTATTCTTGACTATGCCAGACGTACATATTTTATGGATGCCTGCTAAAAGCAGTGTGCCACTGGTTGGGGTAGTTGGTCCTGGAAGCCCTGAAGTTGCAGATGTTCTAATTCCTTGAGAGCCACCGGAAGGGTGAGACTCTGTCATTTGCACCTTCTTATGTACTTGCTGGGACTGTATTATATGTGATTGCTGATTGGTGGTTCAATAAAGTATTGCCACACCCTGTTACCTATTACCCTCACCCTATGTGGTCAGAGTAGTACTTACTTTTACGGTAATCAGTCTGAATCTACAATGTATAAGGAAAACCAACATATGAAGAGGTGAATCCAAACTTTAGATAAGTACCATAAAAGTTACAAGAAAGCAAAAAATGCACTACAAAACCGTTTTCTTCAACACGGTAAGTAAAACTTTTACATTTTTATATCTCGAGATTTATTTCTGTATTTGTTTTGATTTCATGGATAGCAAATATGGTGGTGTGTTATATTTAACTAGCACGTCATTTAAAATCCACAGAGGTACAATAAATTTAGGAAAAAAATATGTTTTCAAAAACGGAATATGGCCTGACATTATTTTGGAGACCATAGCATAAATGTAGAAGAGTAAACCTTTCTAGAGCACATTATTGCCATTACCACACACCCTAATGCACAAGCATATGGGTGTTAGTTTGACCTTTATTCCTTTAGTATTTTTCAGATTTTTGCTGTAATTTTTCATAAAATGTACAGTATGTAACATTTTATTTGAAGTGCGTGATTTTAAGTAATTATTTGTTGCAATACCCAATGACCATACAAAACATTTTCTTATCTCTTATGTTTCATTTTTTTTCCTTCTGAGCACATGGCATTGTCTAGAAGAAAATGTACCCATTTTGACTTAGAGATGACGGTTTTCAAAGATTGTTTTCATCCACCATATTG
The DNA here is from genome assembly GCF_032444005.1 of Ranitomeya imitator. Taxonomy (NCBI): domain Eukaryota; kingdom Metazoa; phylum Chordata; class Amphibia; order Anura; family Dendrobatidae; genus Ranitomeya; species Ranitomeya imitator. Next base: position 70,411,276 of record NC_091290.1, on the reverse strand, counting down.
TCTTTGCCGAGGACTTATAAAGGTAGAATGATATAAATGACCCTAAAATTGAACATGAAGAGGAAGTGAGAAATCAGCTGCAGCCGATGTCCTCTTCATGTTTCATCTGTACGAAGGCGGAGGCAGTGATGCCAGCGCTGTCTGGGCTCCGGGCTCATGTGCCATAACAACCACACAAGAGCCCCGGGACAGCGAGTGCCGACATAGCTGGAACGGCAACTTAGTTCTTAGGCTCATAGTACAAAAAAAATAATATAGTCACAGATTACCCTTTTAACCCCTTCCTGACATTTGAAGTATATACACGTCATGGCAATCGCCGACAGCTGTTCAGCTGACATGACAGCTGACACTCGGCACTCACTGCTAGGAGAAGTGCGGGCCGTTTAGCCCCCTAAATGCTGTGATCAATATCGATCGTAGCATTTAGGAGGTAGGCACCAGCGACGTCAAGGCAAGGGCCTGATCATTGCCATGGTGACCTGCTGTAATTATGATGACATCTGGGTTCACCAGGCTATGGTAAGTCCCCTAGACCATACTCAGATCAAGGTCTAATGTGCCTGCGTCATTGTAGAACTGACATGTATGAAGCATTACAATGCAATAGCATTGCAATACTTTATATTAGCGAGCAAACTGCTGAAGGTGAAAGTCTCATGGAGGGAAAAAATAAAAAAAAGTAAAAGATAAATAAATATATATATATATATATATATATATATATATATATATATATATATATATATATATATATATATATATATTTTGTACTCATAAAAAAGTATCTCTATGCAAAAAACAAACAAAAAAGTACACATTTAGTATCGCCACATCCGGAACGATCCCGACCTACAAAACTGTCACATTCGTCACATTAGTTAACCCTTTCAGTGAACATCATAAACAAAATAAATAAAAAAAAAATATACAAAAATGAAATGCCAAACAAATAAGTATATCAAAAGCAATCAAAAAGACGAATATAAATAAAAATTGTACCGCTGAAAATTTCATCTTGTCCCACAAAAAAACAAGCTGCCATACAGCTCAATCAGGAGAAAAATAAAAAAGTTATAGCTCTCAAAATAAAGCAATACAAAAATAATACATCTAATATATAAAGCTGAATGTGTGTGTATGTGTGTGTGTGTGTGTGTGTGTGTGTGTGTGTGTGTGTGTGTGTGTGTGTGTGTGTGTGTGTGTGTGTATGTCCGGGATTGGCATCTGCACCGTCGCAGCTACAGCCACAAAATTTTGCACAGTCACACGTCTTGACCCCGAGAGCGTCATAGGCTATGTTGTGAGGCGAAATTTTAACCCCGCGCGTTCCAATTCACCAAACAATTTTTCCCCTATCTACATAATGGGGAAAAAAGTGAAAGGAAAAGTGTTGGAGGCGTCGCAGCTACAGCCACAAAATTTTGCACAGTCACACGTCTGGACCCTGAGAGCGTCATAGGCTATGTTGGGAGGTGAAATTTTAACCCCGCGCGTTCCAATTCACCAAACAATTTTGCCCCTTTCTACATAATGGGGAAAAGTGAAAGGAAAAGTGTTGGAAGCAAATTGACAGATGCCAGATGTGAACAAGGGGGACTTAAAGAATGAGAGCGATGGCGCCAAAGAGTATATACAATACAGTTGCTCAGGTGGGGCCACGACATGGGATACTCACCACACACGGGGATATGAACACACACACAAAATGCGCCACACACTACCACATGTTTGAACACATATACCACCCTCAGCACACATTTCACTACACATACACCAACCTTGCCACATAAAAGTCAAAACACAAAAGTCGCCGCTCAAAACTCGCCACGCGCAAAACTCGCCACATGCAAAAACTAGGCTCACGCAAAACTCGCCACAAGTGCAAAACTCACCTCATGGAAAACTCGCCACACGCAAAACTTGCACACGTGGAAAAATTGCCACATGCACAAAAGTTGCAACACATGCAAAAGTTGCCTCACACAAAACTTGCACATACTCAAAAGGCACCACACATAAAACTCGCCACGCGCAAAACTCGCCATGCACAAAACTTGCTGCACACAACTTGCTACACTAACCTGTCACATGCAACTCGACACACAAAAAGTTGCTACACGCATGTTGCCACACAAAACTCATCTCACAAAAGTCGCTACATGCATGTCGCCACACGCAACTCAACACACACAACTTGACAAACGAAACTCGCCCTAAAACACACACAAGTCTGGTATCCTTCAAAAATAAAAATCTGATTAATAAGCAGACAAACTACAAGAGCAACAAATGTACCATATAGGAAATACGGCAGCTATCAGTCACAAGACCTGTCTATTGTGTGTATGTGTGAGCTAATATATACTGCCAGGGGGAGGGCTTCCTGTTGGCTGGGGATTTATCAGGCTGCCAATTTAGCTTACAAATACTGAGGTAAAAATACTGAGCAAATAACGTGAGAACGAGGTCTAATACAGGAGGAGATGACACACAGGTATATACTATATACAGGGGAGATGACACACAGATATATACTATATACAGGAGAGATGACACACAGGTATATACTATATAGAGGAGGAGATGACATACAGGTACATACTATATACAGGAGGAGATGACATACATGTATATACTATATACAGGAGGAGATGACACACAGGTATATACTATATACAGGAGCAGATGACCTACAGGTATATACTATATACAGGAGATGATATACAGGTATATGCTATATATAGAAGATGACATACAGGTATATACTATATACAGGAGGAGATGACACACAGATATATACTATATACAGGGGAGATGACGCACAGGTATATACTATGTACAGGAGGAGATGACATATAGGTATATACTATATATAGAAGGAGATGACATACAGGTATATACTATATACAGGGGAGATGACATACAAGTATATACTATATACAGGAGATGACATACAGGTGTATACTATATATAAGGGAGATGACAAACATGTATATACTGAGGTGAAAATGAGAGGTGTGAGGTGAAAATGAAAAGGTGTGAGTGCAAAATGAGAGGAGTGAGGGAAAATAGTGGAGTAATCGGAAAATGACAGATGTGATGTCGAAATGACAAGTGTTAGGGAGAATGAGAGGAGTGAAGGAGAAAATGAGAGGTGTGAGGGAGAAAATGAGAGATGTGAGGGGGGAAATGAAAGATGTGATTGGGAAAATGAGAGGCGTGATGGGAAAATAAGAAAAGTGAGGTGCTATAACTAACCACAGATATTTACTATGCCCAGGCAACGCCGGGCTCTTCAGCTAGTTTTTTTCTATAAAACCGATTTTATTGTGTAAAGAGCCAAAACACACACACAAAAAATATAAAGCTGGTATCGTAGTAATTGTACTGACCCGAAATATAGAAATTTTACGACATGCAGAAAGGCATAAAAAAACTGAAAAAAACAATTCTTGAATTGCTGGTTTTTGTGCATTTTGTCTCCCAAAAATTAGAAGAGAAAGCGATCAAAAAACGTTGTGGCCAAAGATGGTACTAATAAAAACGTCAACTGGTCCTGCAAAAAACAAGCCTTCACATGACTCTGTTGGCAGAAATATGTAAAAAAAATTTGCTCTCAAGTATGGCAATGCAAAATCTTGTTTTTGCAAAAAAAGCATCTTTTAGTGTGTGATACCATATACAGTAAAAGATATAAATCTGGTATTGGTGTAATTGCATCGACCAGAAGAATAAAGTCATTAATCACTCTCAGAGCATGAGGAAAGGTGTAAAAAGGTGTAAAAAGAAAATAAAACCAATTCTTCACTTGCTGTTGATTTGTTCATTCTGCCTCCCAAAGATCACAGTAAGGCTCGGCACACATTTATCCCACACTCTGCGTCGAGCCCTTACTCCGGGGTTTCCATGTAAATCTCTCTAATATGTGATTCAGATGGAACCCTGGGCGGAAGACTCCCCACACCTGTCCATGAAATAGCCTTGGAGTCAATTGTCCAATTACTTTTGATCCCTTTAAAAACAGGGTGGCACATGTTAAGAAGCTGAAACTCCTAAACCCTTCATCCAATTTTAATGTGGATACCCTCAAATGAAAGCTGAAAGTCTGATCTTCAACTGCATCTGAATTGTTTTGTTTAAAATTAATTGTGGTAATGTCTATAACCAAAATTAGAAAAATGTTGTCTCTGTCCAAATATATATGGACCTAACTGTAGTATATACGTGTGTCATCTCCTCCTGTATATAGTATATACCTGTAAGTAATCTCCTCCTGTATATAGTATATACCTGTGTGTCATCTCCTCCTGAATATAGTATATACCTGTGTGTCATCTCCTCCTGTATTAGACCTCATTCACATGTTATTTGCTCAGTATTTTTACCTCAGTATTTGTAAGCTAAATTGGCAGCCTGATAAATCCACAGCCAACAGGAAGCCCTCCCCCCTGGCAGTATATATTAGCTTACACATACACATAATAGACAGCTCATGTGACTGACAGCTGCCATATTTCCTATATGGTAAAGTTGTTGCTCTTGTAGTTTGTCTGCTTATTAATCAGATTTTTATTTTTGAAGGATAATACCAGACTTGTGTGTGTTTTAAGGCGAATTTCATGTGTCAAGTTGTGTGTTGAGTTGCGTGTGGCGACATGCATGTAGCGACTTTTGTGAGATGAGTTTTGTGTGGTGACATGCGTGTAGCAACTTTTTGTGTCGAGTTGCATGTGACAGGTTAGTGTAGCAAGTTGTGTGCAGCAAGTTTTGCGTATGGCAAGTTTTGTGCGTGACGAGTTTTATGTGTGGTGTGTTTTGAGTATGTGCAAGTTTTGTGTGAGGCAACTATTGCATGTGTTGCAACTTTTGTGCATGTGGCAATTTTTCCACGTGTGGCGAGTTTTCCATGAGGTGAGTTTTGCACGTGTGGCGAGTTTTGCGTGAGCCTAGTTTTACACGTGGGGTGTTTTGCGCGTGGCGAGTTTTGAGTGGCGACTTTTGTGTTTCGACTTTTATGTGGCGAGGTTGGTGTATGTATGGTGAAATGTGTGCTGAGGGTGGAATATGTGTTCAAGCACGTGGTACTGTGTGGCACATTTTGTGTGTGTTCATATCCCCATGTGTGGTGAGTATCCCATGTTGGGGCCCCACCTTAGCAACTGTATGGTATATACTCTTTGGCGCCATCACTCTCATTCTTTAAGTCCCCCTTGTTCACATCTGGTAGCTGTCAATTTGCCTCCAACACTTTTCCTTTCACTTTTTCCCCATTATGTAGATAGGGGCAAAATTATTTGGTGAATTGGAACACACGGGGTTAAAATTTCGCCTCACAACATAGCCTATGACGCTCTCAGGGTCCAGACGTGTGACTGTGCAAAATGTTGTGGCTGTAGCTGCGACAGTGCAGATGCCAATACCGGACATACACACACACATTCAGCTTTATATATTAGATATACCTGTAAGTCATCTTCCCTGTATATAGTATATACCTGTATATCATCTCCCCTGTATATATATATATATATATATATATATATATATATATATATATATACCTGTATGTCATCTCGTCCTGGCTGTCAATTTGCTTCCAACACTTTTCCTTTCACTTTTTCCCCATTATGTAGACAGGGGCAAAATTGTTTGGTGAAATTGGTGAATTGGAACGTGCAGGGTTAAAATTTTGCCTCACAACATAGCCTATGACGCTCTCGGGGTCCAGACGTGTGACTGTGCAAAATTTTGTGGCTGTAGCTGCGACGGTGCAGATGCCAATCCAGGACATACACACATACATACATACACACACATTCAGCTATAATATATATATTTAACACATGTCTGATTGCAGAGTTGTAGTAGGGTAAAAAAAAAGCAAGTGCCATAGATTAAAACTTCATATATTATAGATAGTAAACCATGAATCATGTAGACTTAATTGTCATAGGTGTACAATATGACATGATGCATATTCTACAAGTAGATTGTAATTCAAACTAAGGTCCTCTGAAGAAGCTGAGCAAAACGTGCGTCGGGGCATAGGGACACCATCGTATCTTTAGCGATCCACACTCACAGGTAACAATCTCCTTACATTTTTGCTCCTTGATTATGCACTTCAAGTTTGCTGGATAGGAAATGTTTTTTTCAGTAGTGAACACATACCAGGCCTTTGTACTTAGAGGATAAAACACTAACAACAGCAAAGTAGCACTAGTGCCATCTCCCTACATGTTTTGGGCCCTAGAGTGGTGGTCATAGTGAATTTTAATAATATCTGTATGTATGGACAATCTTTATCACATTGAATACCATGGATTAGAGTCAATTTCTTCTCTCTTTTCTGCACCATTTTATTTTTCATTTGATTTTTATAAGAATGATATTAATAAAATATGCTTTATAAAGAAATTGGTACTTAATTTTTACCTTGGTGAGATTCACCATTAAGCAATTTCTCGTTGTAAACATCTGGTCATGAAGATGAAAACAGGATTGGCTGTGAAGGGGTTAATATTGCATTATGTAATGTATATTTTGTAACTATTTTCATGGCTAGATATTAAACCCTAATTATAAGCCTAACCTCATTAAAGAGTTAAGAGACAAAAATCAAACAATCTGCATCTACAACATGTTATTTTTTTGAGTGTCTTGTTTTTAACTAAACTTGGAATTGCTAAGCAAAGTGTGCACATTGGATCTGTGTGTGTAGCCATATGCTGATTACTTTTTCTAAGACTTGGACGCCTTTTTTTTGTGTATGCTTCAGGGAAAAGGAACAAAACAGAAAAGCATATAAATCATCATCCTTCAGTGGAGGCAGGATGGTGGGAATGAACGTGCAGATACCATAGTGTCCTGACATTTAATGGAGTTTTCTGAGAAAAAAAGTGATACAAATTGGCTAAAAGGAGCAAATACCATAAAATATCAAAAGAACCATTAATCAACATATAACCCCCCCATCACTCCAGTGCTCTGTGATGATGAGCTCACCTACCCATGTGACTGCTGCAGCCAATCTCTGAGGCTAGTGATTGGCTGCGGCAATCATGTCATTCCTGCAGCACATTAACACATTTTTTCACTTAATTTTTGGCATAAACCTTCTTTAATTAATATTTTAAGATATTAGAAAACCCCTTTCAGAAGGACTTCAAAGATTTATATTTCACATAACTAAATAGACTCCTATGGGATACCAGTAATCGAAATATAGGAAATTATTATTTGTCCTCCATTTAGTAGAAGTATAATAGTTTACATCAATAATTTAATCATCTTCAAATTACATTTAAAGGGAACCTGTCACCTCCAAAATCGAAGGTGAGCTAAGCCCACAGCCATCAGGGGCTTATCTACAGCATTCTGGAATGCTGTAGATAAGACCCCATTGTATCCGGAAAGATGAGAAAAAGCGGTTAGATTATACTCACCCAGGGGCGGTCCCGGTCCGGTGGGTGTCGCGGTTCGGGGCCTCCCATCTTCCCACGATGACATCCTTTTCTTGTACTCACGCTGCGTCTCCGACGCAGGCATACTTTGTCTGCCCTGTTGAGGGCAGAGCAAAGTACTGCAATGTGCAGGCGCCGGAGCTGCAGCATGAAGACAAGAAGAGGGCGTCATCGTAAGAGGAAGGGAGGCCCCAAACCGGACCGCGACGCCTATCGGATCGGACCGCAGTGGGACCGCCCCTGGGTGAGTATAATCTAACCACTTTTTCTCATCTTTTACGATACATCGGGGGCTTAACTACAGCATTCCAGAATGCTGTAGATAAGCCCCTGATGCCGGTAGGCTTAGCTCACCTTCGATTTTGGGGGTGGCAGGTTCCCTTTAAAATCTTTCTGATCCTTGGTCACATCTATATGGTAACACTGGAACAACTTTTGTATTTAATCCCTTTAGTGTTGACTGCACAGGGGCTCATTGATTTGATTGATTTGTATGAACCAATGGAGTCTGGCATCTTGGGATCAAATCCACACAAGCAACTCCAACATGAAGCTTGTATGTTTTTTCTGTGTTTGTGTGGGATTCCTCCAGGTATTTTATTTTTTCCATAAAATTATTCATGAAGATTAATCTTATAATGGCATATAAATAGCATTTCTGGAAGTGACAAGCCGGGGGTGTGGAACCTCAGGCCCACGGGCAATTTACACCCAGCGATGACGCTTGCTCCGGTCACTGGTCAAATTCCTGGGCACAGTAGTTCTTGGGTCGGCAGCTGTGTTTTGATGGCCACAGGCCTTTCAATTTCTTCTTGCTCTGGGAGCACGCACACACAGTGTTCACTACTGAACGCTGAGGCAAGCAATGAAAGATTACGTCATGTCACCAGTGCTAGGGTCAAAATTTACTTTGTGGGCGGAGTCGGGCAAGATTGCAGAAAAAAGTTTCCCCACCCCTGCTTTATGTTCACTGCACAAACTAAATGAAAGTTGATGGAAGTGTCAACTTTGACCATGTCAGATGAGTTTAACCGCTTCTCATAGCAGCTCTCCATTTTCAGGTCCTAACTGTGCCACTGTCCTTTAGGATGTGAAAAGGCAGCAAAGTCTTCAACCTGGGATTGTCATCCTGGGATCCTTCTAGTCTTACTGTATATCACTCTTTCCCTGGTCAATAGTAAACAGTTTTCGGTCAATTCAGCTATACGAGGGCTTATGTTTTGTGGGAGAACCCGTAGTTTTTATTGATCTTATTTTTGCTTGCCTACGGATTTTTAATAATTTTGTATTCAATTTTTTTGCAGGAGGGATGAACAAAAAGTAGCAATTCTGAAATTGCTTTTTGCATTTTTTTCTCATGTCAAATTAGGCCTGATTTTTAAACATGACCTGTCACTAGGTCTAAATTGGCCAGTTTTTTGTTTTTAATTTATTCTCACAGCTCCCCTGAATATGCCTTTTTTTTTTTTTTTCAAATCGCATCATAAGGTTACAGGGATATGAGCCTTTTTTTGGTGTTAATATTTATGTCTTTACTTAGAGTGTAAGGCTCACAGAATCCTCGGGGGAGTGCCTTTAGACTGCTTTGCATTATTACACTGTCAGCCATGCCCCATTAAAGAGACCATAAAATTAACACTTAACAAAAAAACCCAGATCTCTGGAACCATATAGCTGATTTGAAAAAAAGGAAAAAGTGGAAGACCGATAGGTCTTCTGGGTAATTTCGCAAAGCATCGCTGGGAAAGGAAGATGGCGGCAGCCACGAGTGGACAACGGAGGGTGAGTATAGCAGTTTGTTGTTTTTTTACTATTTTTAACATAACTTTTTTTTTTTTTTTTACTATTGATGCCGCATAGGCAGCATCAATAGTAAAAGGTTGGGGACACACAGAGGTAATAGCGGCGGTAATGGAGTGCGTTACCCGCGGCATAACGCGGTCTGTTACCGTCAGCCTTAACCCTTTGTTAGCGGTGACCGGAGGGGAATATAGAGCGGGCACCGGGGACAGTGATTGCAGGGAGCATGGAGCGGGCGCGAGGGACAGTGACTGCGGGGAGCATGGAGCGGAGCGCCGGGGACACTGTGGGGAGTATGGAACGGAGCGCCGGGGACACTGCGGGAAGTATGGAGCAGAGTGCCGGGGACACTGCGGGGAGTATGGAGCGGAGCGCCGGGGACACTGACTGCGGGGAGCAAAGATAATGGAGCGGATCGCCGGGGACACTGCGGGGAGTAAGGAGCGGCCATTTTCTTCCGGACTGTGCTCGTCTCTGATTGGTCGCGGCAGCCATGACAGGCAGCTGCCGAGACCAATCAGCGAATGAATAACCGCGACAGAAGGACAGACAGACGGAAGTGACCCTTAGACAATTATATAGTAGATGTTTAGAACAAAGTAAAACATGGATAAACTTTCTTGTGTTTTATAATTTGGGCCCCATTACCTCTCCATCAATAACTTCCCTGCAGCTGCTCCATCCCTTATCTCCCACCTATTATCACAGCAGAGACTCCATGCTCCCCCTGTATTATAATACCCCCTATCCCATTATTTGCTCCTTGCTGTCCTGTATAGATGTCAGGACTGGAATGACAGTTCTCCGTGACTAAGAGCACAGAGCTGCACAACTGCCAGACAGGGGGGAGGAGGAGAGACCTGAATTAGCGCCGGCAGATGCAGCCACCCGAAGCCTCTTCTCACTGGATGCAGTCTCCTCACTTCTCCTGCTCTCTGCCTCAGCCCGCCCGACGACAACACACGCCACACTCCTCCGGAATGAGGAAGTGCTCACAGTGAGTAACGTGACGTCAGGACCATGATGCACCCGGGCCCGCCGCAAATTAAAGGTACAGTGCCCATTTCTCTCCGCCGGATACATTAACAATGCTGTAGGTGTAACTTTAAATCACCACAGTGTTGTTATGTATCTGGTCTGCGGCAGCTTTAAACAAAATATCCCAGGGGCCCGATGAGCATTAGCAAAGAGAGGGGGGCCCGCCCAGGCCAGGCTGCCAGCGTGTGCGGGCCCCCATTTTTGCTTTAGCTCATCGGGCCCCATACTGTAGTAATGGCTGTAATGCCCTGATGGCGGCCCTGTGCATAAATATGTGATTCTTCAGAATTTCTTTTAGTCTTTGCCTGATGAAGAGACCTGTGTGGTCTCGAAAGCTTGCAATTTGTTACAATCTTTTCAGTTAGCCATTAAAAGGTATCAACCACTGAGGACTCTCAACTCTAAATATTTTTCTATCTACTGGCTAACACGGTACCAAGATATATATCTTTCCTGTATCAGATTTATATGGAGCTTTTTGTAGCTTTTACATAACCATTATCACACATGATAATTTTTCAAAATCCAACCAATTTTTTCAGAATCTAGAAGAGAGATTTTGCATGGACCATCTTTCGTATGTCAAAATGAAATGTTATGTTATGCGGGGGTGCACAAAGGCTTCTAGCCATGAAAGTGAACTTAGTACTGATAAAGTTGACATCAAGAATTCTAGCCCAACCCATCTTTCAAGGTCGAAAAAAGATGGCAGCATACCAGTCTGGTAAAAAAATCACAGCAGTCAGACATTTTTTGTAGTTGATGATGAGGTTTGCGCACATGTCAGGAGGAATTATGGTCCACTCCTCTTTGCAGATCATCTTGACATCATTAAGATTTTGGTGCTGTCACTTGTCAACTCGGAGCTTCAACTCCCTCCAAAAGTTTTCTATGGGATTAAGGTCTGGAGACTGGCTAGGCCACTCCATGACCTTAATGTGCTTCTTTTTAAGCCACTCCTTTGTTGCCTTGGCTGTATGTTTTGGGACACTGTCTTGTTGGAAGTCCCAGCCACGACCCATTTTTAATGTCCTGGCGGAAGGAAGAGGTTGTCACTCAAAATATTAAGGCACATGGTTCCATGCATTCTCCCATTGATGCAGTGAAGTATTCCTGTGCCATTAGCAGAGAAACACCCCAAAATATGTTTCCACCTCCATGCTTGACAGTGGGGACGGTGTTCTTTGGGTCATAGGCAGCATTTCTCTTCCTCCAATCACGGTGAGTTGAATTAACGCCAAAGAGCTACATTTTTGTCTCATCTTACCACAACACCTTCTCCCAATCACTCACAGAATCATCCAGGTGTTCATTGGCAAACTTCAGATGGGCCTCCACATTTGCCTTCCTAAGCAGGGGTAAATTGTGGGCACTGCAGTATTTTAAACCTTTACGGCGTAATGTGTTACTGAAGGTTTTCTTGGTGACTGTGGTTCCAGCTGCCTTGAGATCATTAACAAGTCTCCCCCGTGCAGTTTTAGGCTGATCTTTCACCTTTCTCACGATGAAGGATACCTCAGGAGGTGAGATTTTGCATGGTGCCCCAGATCAATGTCGATTGACAGTCATTTTGTAATTCTTCCATTTTCTTACTATTGCACCAACAGTTGTCTCCTTCTCACCCAGCATCTTACTTATGGTTTTGTAGCCCTTTCCTGCTTTGGGCAGGTATCTGATCTTGTCCCTAACATCCTTACAAAGCTCTTTGGTCCTTTCCAAGTTGCAGAAGTTCGAGTCTGACTGATTAATTGAGTCTGTGGACAGGAGTCTTTTATAAAGGTGAGTATGTAAGACAGCTGACATTAATGCAGGTATCGAGTTGATTAGGAGCGTCTAATTGGTCTGTAAGAGCCAGAGCTCTTAATAGTTGGTAGGGAATCAAATACTTATTTCTCACTTAAAAATGCAAATAAATTTTTATAATTTAAACAATGTGATTTTATTTTTAATATTTTATCTCTCAATGTTAAAATCAACCTAATATTAAAATTATAGACTGTTTATGTCTTTGTCAGTGGGCAAACTTACAATATCAGCAAGGGATCAACACAAAAAGTCATCAGCAAAGGTAACATATGTCTGTTGCCTGGAGTTTGGTGTGCTGATTCTAAAAGTGTGCTTAGTTTTGCTCTATCACATAAAGTTTCTGAGATAGAAGTATTTTTGTTATTACACTATTTCTGCATTTTCAATGTATGTGGTTTTTCTTATGGTATTCCCATTTCTTTATTTCTTTGCTTGTCTTACTTAATTGTGAATTTCCTTACAGGGAGAACATCAGTAAAGGTTTTAGTGAGTTTTATGGAAAGGAGTATTGACAGTGCAGTCAACCAATGACTGCCTCTAGGAAAAGTCACATGTTAAGGGGAGGAGCTAACTTATGAGGCAGTAAAATTTGAGTCAGTCAGAAAAGGATGGTGATGGCCGCAAGGACTGGCATGTGAGACTGACAGGAGACAGGCCTCTACAGGGATCTGGGCCCTGCCACAGGGAGATAGAAGGGAAGGGAGCGGACAGCCGCCATTGTGAGATAATTTTCACTGCATTTCTGGGAGGGCAAGTCGCTTCAGAGGGAAGAAAACAGCTCAGACACTGAGGTGTAACTGAGTGAGGGTCTCCACAGAGAGAGAACCTGAAAGCAGCCAATATCACACTGAGAAGCTGCCTGTCTGCAAATGTTCATCTGTAAGGAATAGGCTGATCCGTTTACCTCACAACTGTATATACTTATCTACTAGATTACTTCCAGTAAAATCCGTTCTAAATACAAGCTGCCTCTGTCGTCTCTGAGGAAATATCTACATATAGACGGTCGGCTCATAACATTTTTTTTTTTTTTTTAGTTTGTTGCCACCATTGAACTGAACTTATGCTACCGCTTGATCTAATTTAAAGGAGAAAAATGCCTCAACAGTGTATCAATCATCCAAACAGATTCTGCTGTGTGTGTGGTTCTTTTTCACCAAAAGGCTAATTACATTCAATCACTCATGATATTATAAAGATGTACCAGATGTACATTAAGTGTCCACTTGGTGATCAAGACAAAAGCTAGGCCCCTCATGTGATATGCTCAAGTGGTTCAAATGGTCTTCGTGACTGGTTGAGTATGAGGAAAGTGGCTATGCCATTTGCTGTTCCCATGATTTGGAGAGAACCCAAAAATCATAGTGATGACTGCTACTTTGGTTTTTTCAAACCAAAGGGCTTTTCTACAAAGAACAAACATAAGACAAAATAAGACAAAGACCCTGAACTTGAATTTACCAAAATGTCAGTTCCACATGATGGTACCTTGCCAGTTCCTGTACCACCGTTGTCTGAGTTGGATAAAAATGAAGTGGAATATGAAGACTATGGAGCTGAAGCTACTGGCGAAGACATGGAGACCTCAAGTCAAGATGGGTATGTACCTGATGGAGCAGCCGAGCATTCAGAACACTTTACTCAACATGAATTAAATGATCTCATCAGAGACCTTTCACTGTCAAAAGATAAAAATGAACGTCTTGCATCTAGATTGAAACAGAAGAATCTTCTTCATGATGATGTGAAAGTGTTTTATTACCGAAACAGACGTAACACTAACACAATTTTTCACAGTTGATGGACCAATGGTGTACTGTAACAATATGAATGGCCTCTTTGAAGAACTGAATCAAGGGTATTTTGTTGCAGATTGGCGATTGTTTATTGACTCATCCCAGAAAAGTTTGAAAGCAGTGTTGCTTCACAATGGAAATATGAAACCATCAATCCCAAAAGCGGTTGTCATCTAAAGGAAAGTTAAGAAAATATGTCAGTTGTTTTGGATGCTATACAATATAAGCATGCTCAATGGAATATATGTGGAGATTTGAAAGTGGTTGGTCTGCTAATGGGAATGCAAGGAGGTTTCACAAAATAATGTTGCTTCTTGTGTTTATGGGACAGTAGAAATAAAGTAGAGCATTATGTTTGTCGTGATTGGGGACAGAGAAACCTCTATGCTCCAGGTAGAGACAATGTTCAGCATAATCCTTATGTTGCTCCAACAAAAATCTTTCTTTCTCCACTACATATAAAGTTGGGATTGATTAAAAACTTTGTGAAAGCCATGGCAAAGAAAAATTCACAAGGGTTCCATTACATTTCACAGAAATTCTCCAGCATTTCACCAGCAAAACTGAAGGAAGGAGTATTTGTTGGTCCTCAGATCAGAGAGCTTATGAGAGATGATGGAACTCTAAATGGTAAGGAATTGAGATCTTGGAAAAGCTTCAAGTGCATCTGTGAAAACTTTTTATGAAAACAAAAATCTCCAGAATATGTTGAAGGTGTTGAGGAACTGCTAAATGCATACCAATATTTTGGATGTCGCAAGTCTCTGAAAATGCACTTTTTGCATTCATATTTAGATTTCTTCCCTCAAAATCTTGGGGATGTAAGCGATGAACAAGGCGAGTGGTTTCACCAGGACATTAAAGTAATGGAACACCACTACCAGGGTTTTTTGGAATGACTCAATGATGGCAGATTAATGTTGGATGTTATATAGGGACAACCCTGAAAATCGTATCTACGACAGTCTAATGTCAAGCACGTTTAATTTCTGCTCATATTTTGGTTTCTATTTTGCATGTGAAATTATTGTGGTTCAATAAAAACTGTTTTGTAAGGTGAAGCATTTTTTTCTGATGTGCGGATTGCTGTTTTCTTAATGTCGCCAGTATATTTCGTATACCTTATAATGATGATGCTGCTCCATGGAAACTATACTTGTACAGAAAAACTACCGTAAATTACTTGGTCCAATTGTTCTTAAATCCAGATTAGTATACTACCATTCTTGATAGTCTATTATGCACAGTAGCATTTGAAAAAGTCAGTTCGTCTTACATTCAGACTGCTGAAATTGATTATACATCAGAGTTCCAAGTAAGAATCCAATTGGTCATACTGGTGCGAAAATTCATGCAAGCTACGCAACCGAGAAATTGCACTTTGCTAACATGCAGCCATGAAACGAGGAAATACGTAAGAGGACTGTTTCTTGAATCCATGACATTATAGGACATAAGCTGGAGTTAACAAACAGAGACAATCTGGGACTAATGGACCTTGCTGCAAAGTACAAAGTGTGATTTGCTGCAAATCCTTTATCAGTCTTCAGTCAAATGTCACACAAATCTCACACAATGGGGTAAATGCGCACACTAACAAGAATGTACGTTATAGTTCTGCAAATGGTGTTAAATCCAGGAGCTGCAATAAAAGCTCAGTAAATGATGCTTCACTCGCCTGAAACAAATAAACATATGTATAAAGAAAAGCCTTTGCTATTTGAAAAAGTAATGTCACCCTGCCTTTCTGAGTTCTTCAGCTACAATCTTATAAGCATGTATGAGGGTTTTTTAAGTTGAATATTAACTTTCAGACAAATGGCCCCACTTTATTCAGTTTTAGTCCATGTATTGGTCCAAACAGTCCTCAGGAAAAAATAACCTATTCCATACTAATAAATAAGTCAAACATTATAAAGGTGAACTATGTTGATAACTGTTAATGTCTTTATGCATAGTGATGGGCGAACCTAAAAAAAAAAAAAAAAGTTTGGTTTGGGTACCAGAATGGTACGCAAACCCCAATGAATGGGAGACCTGAACATCTGTTTGCCAAATTGGCATTTGCATGACAGTGCGGCAAACATGGGCTCTTCCCGCCGGTCAGAGAGCTGCAGAGCTAGCAGTTGTGACCAGAGGTAAAAAGGTTATCTCCGGTCACAGGCGTTGTCTGAAGAGAGAGTACTACTCCCATCAGCCTACTCCTGCTGTTGTTGAAAACAGAAAGAGCAGGCGCCGCTGCTGGGATATTCATCAGCCGCACACGTGCTATAATTAACTATTATTATATATATTTTTTTAATTACGCGTTGTCTTCTATTTTTTTTTTTAACTCAAATAGATTTTTATTAAGTATAAAATCACACTAAACATTTTACAACAATACAAGGATTTTGAAAATATTTTACCCCTTGCAATATATCCCAACATTACCAACCCCTTCCCCCCCCTTCTCCCCATTTAGACAGCTCATGCTCTTCCCTTAGATATCTTATACTGGCATATACCTTAGTATTATGTGATGACTCCTACTGTCCCCATATAACCAAACATTCCAACAGGAAAAAAACTTCACAGAATGTTCTTCCCTCATCCCTCTCCTACCACAATTCCAGCCAAGGCATCGACAGTTTATCATAAAGCTCCACTTTCCCTCTTTTCTGGTAAACCCCCTTTTCTAGAGTAATAACATGTTTCACATATTGAAACTATTCTCCTCTCGAAGGTGGATCTTCTTTTATCCAGTTTCTTGCTATGACCTTCCGAGCCATGTACAATAGTCTAGCAATTGCTATCTTCAAGTTATTATCTACTCTTATCTCCTCTACATATTCTAACAAACACCATCGATTCCCTTGGGACCACACATCTATAAGCCCCCTCTACTTGACTGATAATCACCAACCAGAAAGCAGCCAACCTCGGACACACCCAGAGCATGTGAAGCAGTCCAGCATTGTCATTATTACACCTAGGGCACTCCGAGTCAGACCGCAATCCGGCCTTATACAAAACATCTGGAGATCTATACACTCTATGTAGGATATAAAGCTGAGACAATCTGTACGGTTCATTCAGTGAGTTTTGGTATCCATTCTAACACACGGCGGCGCAGTGGTTAGCACTGCAGCCTTGCAGCGCTGGAGTCCTGGGTTCGAACCCCATCAAGGACAACATCTGCAAAGAGTTTGTATGTTCTCTCCGTGTTTGCGTGGGTTTCCTCCGGGCACTCCGGTTTCCTCCCACATTCCAAAGACATACTGATAGGGAATTTAGATTGTGAGCCCCAACGGGGACAGCGATGATAATGTGTGCAAACTGTAAAGCGCTGCGGAATATGTTAGCGCTATATAAAAAATAAAGATTATTATTATTATTATAACACAGACATCCATGTTTCATCCTCTAAATGGCCCAATACTCTCTCCCATTTAGTTCTAGTTTTAAATTTATTAACAAGAACAATAATGTCACATAATATCAACTGTTTCTCTTGCTTTGCAAGTGCCGGACTGATGAAGCTCTGTTTCTCTGTCCTGGTGACTGCTATCTGGCTGTATATGGGAAAGGATGCAATATTAGCGGTATAATTATTTGAGAATTATAACTTAGGGTTTATTTTGGGTATGCAATCTATATACAGTGGGGCAAAAAAGTATTTAGTCAGTCAGCAATAGTGCATGTTCCACCACTTAAAAAGATGAGAGGCGTCTGTAATTTACATCATAGGTAGACCTCAACTATGGGAGACAAACTGAGAAAAAAAAATCCAGAAAATCACATTGTCTGTTTTTTTATCATTTTTTTTGCATATTATGGTGGAAAATAAATATTTGGTCAGAAACAAACAATCAAGATTTCTGGCTCTCACAGACCTGTAACTTCTTCTTTAAGAGTCTCCTCTTTCCTCCACTCATTACCTGTAGTAATGGCACCTGTTTAAACTTGTTATCAGTATAAAAAGACACCTGTGCACACCCTCAAACAGTCTGACTCCAAACTCCACTATGGTGAAGACCAAAGAGCTGTCAAAGGACACCAGAAACAAAATTGTAGCCCTGCACCAGGCTGGGAAGACTGAATCTGCAATAGCCAACCAGCTTGGAGTGAAGAAATCAACAGTGGGAGCAATAATTAGAAAATGGAAGACATACAAGACCACTGATAATGTCCCTCGATCTGGGGCTCCATGCAAAATCCCACCCCGTGGGGTCAGAATGATCACAAGAACGGTGAGCAAAAATCCCAGAACCACGCCGGGGGATCTAGTGAATGAACTGCAGAGAGCTGGGACCAATGTAACAAGGCCTACCATAAGTAACACACTACGCCACCATGGACTCAGATCCTGCAGTGCCAGACGTGTTCCACTGCTTAAGCCAGTACATGTTCGGGCCCGTCTGAAGTTTGCTAGAGAGCATTTGGATGATCCAGAGGAGTTTTGGGAGAATGTCCTATGGTCTGATGAAACCAAACTGGAACTGTTTGGTAGAAACACAACTTGTCGTGTTTGAAGGAAAAAGAATACTGAGTTGCATCCATCAAACACCATACCCACTGTAAAGCATGGTGGTGGAAACATCATGCTTTGGGGCTGTTTCTCTGCAAAGGGGCCAGGACGACTGATCCGGGTACATGAAAGAATGAATGGGGCCATGTATCGTGAGATTTTGAGTGCAAACCTCCTTCCATCAGCAAGGGCATTGAAGATGAAACGTGGATGGGTCTTTCAACATGACAATGATCCAAAGCACACCGCCAGGGCAATGAAGGAGTGGCTTCGTAAGAAGCATTTCAAGGTTCTGGAGTGGCCTAGCCAGTCTCCAGATCTCAACCCTATAGAAAACCTTTGGAGGGAGTTGAAAGTCCGTGTTGCCAAGCGAAAAGCCAAAAACATCACTGCTCTAGAGGAGATCTGCATGGAGGAATGGGCCAACATACCAACAACAGTGTGTGGCAACCTTGTGAAGACTTACAAAAAACGTTTGACCTCTGTCATTGCCAACAAAGGATATATTACAAAGTATTGAGATGAAATTTTGTTTCTGACCAAATACTTATTTTCCACCATAATATGCAAATAAAATGTTAAAAAAACAGACAATGTGATTTTCTGGATTTTTTTTTCTCAGTTTGTCTCCCATAGTTGAGGTCTACCTATGATGTAAATTACAGACGCCTCTCATCTTTTTAAGTGGTGGAACTTGCACTATTGCTGACTGACTAAATACTTTTTTGCCCCACTGTATCCATAGTGATATCTACAACTATTATATTGACCATACCCATAATCCCCACATAATTATTGTTGCACATCTGTCCATTGAGATCTATATTATTCACATTATATGATACATCATACATATATCACTTAGGAATAAGTGTCTGGATGTTGTCCCATTTTTTAATCATGTGTTTCCATTTCATATGATTGCTTAATAAATTGTTTAACTTTTTTTGCCAACAAGTCCTCTTTGTCCGATTGCCTTATATAGTTTCTGTGATAAATCTGAATCTTATCGTCATCAAGAAGAATGCTGTTAGACCCTGCTTAAAAGGCCATTATACCTGGCAAACCTAAAGGTCATTGTATGACCACCAGTTGACATGACAAACTTAATCTCCCCAAGATCTTGTCATGGGGATACCAATGGGGTGGGAGCGGGAGTCTCCTTCCTCTCAACATTGTAAATTCAGAAATCACCATTGATCGTGGCATTTAAGGGGTTGAGCAACTAGTGACTGTGCTAGTACCATATCTGGATGTACGATAATTGAAAATGTTTAGCTATAAATTAAGATGAGCCACCAGAGTTGATCTTGTGGGCACAGCTCCTGCACCAGCATAATCACTTGAACGTACCATTACATCCAATTTTGGGAAAATGTTAGCTAAAAATTCAGCAAAACCACTGACAAATTTTGAAGAAAATATCTACTAGTAACTACCATGTTATTTATAAACATTCTCGTTTTTACACTACCTGTCAATTATGACTTAACTAAGAACAATTATTAATTTTCTAGATTTGGTGTACTTCAAGTAAAACTATGGCTCATCAAATATTGTACTTACCCATCACGGTAGGACAAACGCTGAGCTATTGAATACGCAGCAGGATCTCGGTCTAGCGCTAATACTTTAATATTAGGAGCCTGCTTCAGAATTGATGTGGTGTGACCTCCTGCCCCAAAAGTCATATCCAATATAATCTAGACCAAGTAAGAAAAAAATAAATGAAAATATTAAACATGCAGTTGATTGCTCAATTAAATATTTAAGGATTCAAAGCGCTTCTACCAACAATATTCATTTGCATCTGGGATAAGCATGTGTATACATGGAATTAGTCTATCATTTATACCTAGAATTAATATGTAAACTGCAGCTCACACATTTGCCAGACTGTGAACTTTGTTCCAGTATGTCATTGATGGAATATATATGGAATTATATGTCCTTTTTCCAACCCACAAGCAAAGTAACTCCATCAAGCACAGCTTTCTATACAGGATCTAGAGCGGGGATGTCAAACTCAAATACACAGAGGGCCAAAATTAAAAACTTAGCCAAAGTTGGGGGCCAATCTTGATATTTATTTAAAAAAAATGTCTACAATTGAGGAACCTTTTCCTTATCAAATATAATGATGAAACTTTTCATATGGAAACAAACTTAAAAGGCTTGCCCCACAAACAAAGTGCATATTATTTAATGCATTTTAGAATATAATTAGAATATATTTAGAACATAATAAAAAATGGGGCATACTGGAATAATATAATATGTTATGCAAGAGCATTAAAAAGCATATGCCCCATTGGCCTAATTAAAATATGCAATACTAAAGGATAAAAACACTTGAATTAATAAATAATACAGATAATTAAGTATGATGCAAACAAAAGTGCCCCCTAAACAGAGTATGATACCCCCACAAGCACGGTATGATGATTATACTTTACCTCCCAGAAAAGTATGGTATGGTAGCTGAACTGGAGCGGGTGCAGAGAAGAGCGACCAAGGTTATTAGAGGACTGGGGGGTCTGCAATACCAAGATAAGTTATTACACTTGGGGTTAGTTAGTTTGAAAAAATGAAGGCTATGGGGTGATCTTATTTTAATGTATAAATACATGAGGGGACAGTACAAAGACCTTTCTGATGATCTTTTTAATCATAGACCTGAAACAGGGACAAGGGGGCATCCTCTGCGGTTGGAGGAAAAAAGGTTTAAGCATAATAACAGACGCGGATTCTTTACTGTAAGAGCAGTGAGATTATGGAACTCTCTGCCGTATGATGTTGTAATCAGTGATTCATTACTTAAATTTAAGAGGGGACTGGATACCTTTCTGGAAAAGTATAATGTTACAGGGTATATACACTAGATTCCTTGATAGGGCATTGATCCAGGGAACTAGTCTGATTGTCGTATGTGGAGTCGGGAAGAAATTTTTTTCCCCAATGTGGAGCTTACTCTTTGCACATGGGTTTTTTTGCCTTCCTCTGGATCAACATGTTAGGGCATGTTAGGTTAGGCTATGGGTTGAACTAGATGGACATATAGTCTTCCTTCAACCTTAATAACTATGTAACTATATGACCCGTCGAGTAGGATGACATAACTGTGATCCTCACACAGACCTCTACACAGTGCAATGGGACCCACATTGTCCTCAATATACAGAATAATGCGCCCCACATAGTCCTCCATACAATATAATGGGTCCCACATAGTCCTCCATACAGAATAATAGGCCCCACATAGTCCTCCATATAGTCCTCCTACTCTATATCTAATACTGTAATTTGCTAATTACAGATATTAAGACATTTATAATGACAGCAGTGCAAGCAATCTTTTCTTAGCCTCTGCGTCCCTGTTATGTCAAGAATTAGGTTAGAGTATAAACTGGGTGCCCATCTTCTTACTCCTGAAGTTTGATGGGGGGTGGCCTTTCTTACTGCACATGCTCACAGGCATCTGTGGTTAACATTCATGGACTGTCAGTGTAATTAAACAGTGGTCATTTAATTAACTACAATGACTTGAAAAAGTATTCATACCCCACAAACTTTTCATTTTTTTTTTTCACACTACACTCACAACCTTATATGTTTTTAATTGTATTTTATGTAATACCAACACAAAGTAGCAAGTATTTGTGAAGTGTAAAGGAAATGATACATCGTTTCCTTAATATTTTCAAAAATATCACTCTGAAAATTGTGAAGTCCCCCGGAGTCAGTACTTTGTAGGACCACCTTAAGATGCAATTACTACAGCAATTCTTTTGGGGTGTCTCTCTGCCAGCTTTAGACAAAGAGGCAGAAATGTTTGCCATTTTTCTTTGCCAAATAGCTCTAGCTCGGTGAGATTGGATGGAGGAGTCTGTGAACATAAATTTTCAGGTCTTGCCACAGATTCTCAATGGGACTTAGGTCTGGACTGTGATTGGGCCATTCACACATATGAATATGCTTCTATCTAAACCATTCCATTGTAGCTATGGCCTCAGGATGGGATTCACATCTACACTGCTCAATACTGCTGTACAATGTTCATGTTAATTTAGGATGAATGGGGGGCCCGGACATCCAGGGTTTGCCACGCTGTCATGTGCATGTCAGTGCTGCAAACATCGCTTCTGATCAGTGGTGAAATCATTCCCGCCGAGCAGACAGCCATGGTTCCCACACTGTCAAAGACAGCGTGAGTGCTCAGCTGTGATCGGAGGTATATAGTTTACCTCCTGTCACTAGTGTAAGCAGATGGGACTACAGCTCCCATCAGCCGACACCTGCTGCCGCTAATAACAGTGAGAGCAGGAACGGCTGATGAGTGTAACCATTAGCCTGCTCCTGCACTGTAAATAAATCATTTAAAAAATAACTGGCGTAGGTTCTCCTGTATTTTTGATATCCAGCCAGGCAAAACTCACAGATAGGGGCTGCAACCCTCAGCTGTCAGCTTCAACAAGGCTGTTTATCAAGAATAGAGGGGTCCCCCACGCCATATTTTTTATTTAAATAATTAGAAAAACAGCATGGGGTCCCCCCCATTTTTGACAACCAGCCTTGCTAAAGCAGACAGCTGGGGGCTGGTATTCTCAGGCTGGTAATGGGCCATGAATATTGACCCCCCAGCCTAAAAATAGCAGCCTGCAGCTGCCCAGAAAAGGCACATCTAGCCGTTCTATTAGATGTGCTAGTTCAGCCATTCAGCCGCTTCTCACTTGCCCTGTAGTGGTGGCGAGCGGGGTTAACATTTGTTGAGGTGATGTCACCTTTGTGTTATCAGTTGACATCAAGCCCACGGCTTTGTAATAGAGAGGCGTCTACAATTACACCAAAGTCCTCGTCTTCTGTAAGAAAATAAAAATAAACAACAATATCCTTCACCTCTCCATTGTCCTGTTCCACGCTGTAATCCATGTCTGGGGGAAAAACAGTTTTCAACCTGGATGGTGCCAAAATGTGATCGTCCAGGCTGAGAATCACTGGAGACTGAACTGCTGCGAGTGCAGACTCAGTGGCCGGCAGTCACGTCATCGAGGTTACTTCCGCTCACTGAGGCTGCATTCCAAACCGGACTGATCTGCCATGACCTCTGTGAGATCCCAACTAGCACCGTGAGAAAAACTCACCGAATATTCAGGATCTCACCGAAAAAAAAGGCTTTCTGTGATCATATGGACAATTTAACAAAACAAAACAAAACAAAACACACCACTCATGAGAGTAGCAGGAATAAAATAAGAACAAAACTAGCCATTTTTGACCTGGCGACAATCCTTTGATGATTCGTGTCACATAACTTACAATATGTTTTAACTTTTTGTTTGTTGGTTTTGTGTAAACCAGATCAAAGTAGAACAACTTTAGCCAAAAGAAACGTTCAATTACCAAAGTCTCAATCTAACCCAAGACACCTTACGCAGAAGAAGCCATATTCCCCAACATACATCTGTAGTCTTAGATCAAGAATTCATGGATGTTAAATGATTCAGAAAAAATCAGTTACATCAAGATTATGTTGGATTGTTAGATTTTTAGGTTTGTGGCTAAAGAACTTTGACTACTTAAAACTTCATTCATCTCGCTTCCAGTATTTTATTTCTTCAAAAAATAGCTACACATAAAGAATAACAGGAAGAAAAACAAAAGTAGTAAGACTCCCACACCACTTGAAACAGCCTAAACACTACTTCTGAAAATGTTGCTTTGCGATCAAGTTCAATTCTTTTTAATCAGATAGAACTAAATCACATTACTTCGCCATGTCCCTGCACATAACAGAATGGAATGTCACAATGGTTATATATAGTATGACTCACACTCCTTTAGTTAAGTTATGATTTTCTGACAGATTTACCCAGAGGAATTTTAGAATCCATTTATGATGGTGCATAACAAAAAAAAAAGTCCCAGTTACCTTCTGGGTTCAGCCATTTACCTCGAAATTTATAGCAGGTAAAATATTGAAACCTCAAACGAATCCAGTCAAGGAATTTCTATAACAGAAAAAGTTCCTTATTGAGTTACGGGTATTTTTGCAGCCCAGGAAAATAGAAAGATGCTAACGGTAGTAGAAGGCTTCGTAGGAAGTGACTGATAGAGGAAGAGAGGCACAGAAGCCTTTATTACGATTCGTGATGAACACATAGGATAAGCCAGTCTCCTTCATGTATTAAGAAGACAACAACTAAAGAGGTTATTCGGCATGAAAGTTTTACCGTGAGCCTAAGAACTAACAGGCAGGTAGTTGCTAACTACCTGCCTGGTCTGCCCAGCCCTGATTTCTGGGTCACTTTAACAGATTAGGGCCTTTTTTCCCCACTCTGCTCTGTTGATGGGGATTACTGCAGATGTCATGCTGATTGACAGCCAGCACCGCAAAACTGTGGGAAGCCAGGTGACAATCGGCAGACAGAATCTAAAATAAAGACAACATGAGCAAATACCCTAAAGTAAATAAATAGTAAGGGCACATGTAAATAACATAAGGTACTTTGTTATAACACTATTTTGATCAAAAAACTGTAAAAGCCATCCCACCGCATCAAGGTGAACCAAATCACGACGGACCCTAACTCTTGTAGTTCACCTCAATATGTGTCAGCAGACATCAAAATAGACAGAGGAGGACCCAAAGTTTTTTGTACTTTGTAAAAGCAGGGGCAGGGCTCCCCTTTTTGGCATTGTGTTTAAATAGCTTTCCACAGGCAGTCGGGTCTGAGTCATGCTATGCACCAATCTATTTTGACATCTGCTGACATATACCATAGTAAGGTGAACTATAAAAGTTGGGGCTCTTCTTGATGGATGCACCTTGTCATGGTTGGATGGCTTTTATGCTTTTTTGCAAAGTACCCCAAGTTTTTTTTACATGTACTATTACTATTTACTTACTAAAGGGTATATGCTCATTTTGTTTTCATCTTCGATTCTGACGGTCTATATTGGTAATAGCAGCTGATGAGTAGGGCTGCCAGACGTCAGACTCGCAGTCATCTTGTTATATCCTAAGGATAAGTCATCAGTCTACAATTACTAGACATCTCATTTAATGGTAAAAAAAAAAAAAGATTCTTGTCAGGAGCATGTTTAGACCACCATTCTCCAGCAGTATAATGATATTTCAGTGGCTAAGGGCACAGAAATCTAGTACCAGGTTGCATTTCACTTTCTGGCAATTGCATAGCTAAGATGCTCCTCTGTGCATTTCGAAACCTTCAGAGGCTGCTGACTGTGCCGCAGAACATAGCACTATTGTAGAACAGAGAAGGAAAGTCTCAACCAAGTGTAATTGTTATGACAAGATTGAAGTAAATAATTGAATCCATCTTTTAAACCTTCAAGTTCTCTGTAAGAAATTAGACGCTTTTAACTTTTAAACACAGATTATGACACTTATTTTAACAGCCGATTTGATGTTGTTTACATAGGCCCACAAAACAGATTTACATGATTAATGGGATAAAAAAAGAAATTCATGTGGTTTTACCACCTGCCCAAAAAGAAAAGTCTTTGTGGGGGAGTATGAAGATAATGAATCATGAAGTTTAAAAAAGCGCATAAATACTAGAAAGTCATTTGGATAAGAACAAGTTATAAAATCAATATATTTTATTTCAGCATTCCATAACCCAGAACTTATCACATGACTGTATAAATATCTTAAGGTACCTTCACACATAACGATTTGGTTAACGATATCGTTGCAACGTCACGCTTTTTGTGATGTAGCAACGATCCCGCTAACGATCTCGTTATGTGTGACATCGACCAACGATCAGGCCCCTGCTGGGAGATCGTTGGTGAATGATCAGGACCTTTTTTTGGTCGCTGATCACCCGCTGTCATCGTTGGATCGACGTGTGTGATGCCGATCCAACGATGTGTTCACTTGTAACCAGGGTAAATATCGGGTTACTAAGCGCAGGGCCGCGCTTAGTAACCCAATATTTACCCTGGTTACCATTGTAAAAGTAAGAAGAAAAAAAAAACACAACATACTCACATTCCGATGTCTGTCACGTCCCCCGCCGTCGGCTTCCCTGCACTGACTGTCAGCGCCGGCCGTAAAGCAGAGCACAGCGGTGACTTAACAGGTTAAGAGTCGCAGGCGGAGCTCTCCTCCACCCGTGATTGATTGAGGCGGGTCCTGACTGTAAGGCACACCCATGAGCTGCATGAGCCTGCTCCATACACCCGCCGTTCATGTTATTCTACCACTGGATCCACATACAGTACAAGTGGCTGTGTACTCAGGGAAAAAAAAACAGCACTCTACATCAGCATGGATTTTAGAACTGTTCATCAACTTTATGGAAGTTTCTGGTTTATTTTTAACTACAATTATGTATATGTTATATACACGCACATACATATATAGTAAAGACAATATGGCAGCATGTTTTCAGGTTCCTGCCTTGCCCTCTCCTGTGAATACAAGTACTGCAGGATTTAATCAAAGGATTAAGTAAGGCTTTGATCTCAGGCCGCCATAATAACCTTGGCAATCAGTCAAAATCACATTAAACATGAGACCCAATACGTCACTGGAATGTATCACAATCAAATCTAAATATTGACTGTAAAATGTTAGATGCTAATGATACTGTCTAATATAAGAGCTATGCAATGCACGAAATGCCCATACGGTATAGTATTATACTGTATATACTAAAAAAATTAATTGCTTTCATTGAATGTGTTTTTTTTCCCCAAACTTGCACTCCTCAAATAGTGCATCTAAATGCGCTTAAGATTTTATTGCAGGAAACGAAATTAGGTTGGATAAATAATGTGACATGCTAGATGAACCAATTAAAATAAGGATATTTAGCATTACGTATTGTTTAGTCATACTGTGGCTGTGTGGGAAAAAGAAGGCTTAGTATAGTATGCTTACAGATTTTAGTAAAAAAAAAAGAAATGTTACCTGTGAATGGAAATCAAGGTTTAAAGTCTAAAAATTACCCCACAGTGGTTGACTGTTGGAAACAACATGGATCACAAAAAAAAAATAAAAAAATAAGTAAACTGTTTGATGAAAAAGGAAAAATATATAATTCAATCTACTCCAAGAGAAGTAACAAATCCCAGTTTCCCATATTAGCAAATTCCCAACTGGTCTACTTTTTTAATCAGTTAATAAAGGAAAAGAAAGCTATCATTTCCGATCCAGGATCTGATGAATTAGCATTACCACTGGGAAAGGTAAAGATATCAAAGTTATGCTGCATACTAAACATGACAGATGATACAAGCTGCATCCGCAACACATAAAATCACAAAGAAAGCTGAAAGCTCATCATTTTATTACAGAGGATATTAATCCCATGATGTTAGCTGGGTTTAGGCTGAATTCATCCATTCTTGGTCCACGTGTCGGATTTTACTGACATCTACTTTTATAAAAACTAAAAACATGGAGGGGATGAGTTTGGCAACCGCTACTATACACCACTGATTGGCAGCTTTTGGTGTACAATGTACATAGGTAGAAAGCAACCAATCAGTGGTGTGGGCGGGGTTATACAGGGCTCAGCATTCAGAGAACTGCTAGATCTGCTGAAGATAAAACAGGGATTGTATCAAAATAACAGCAAGCAGCCCATTAAGTGACACATCACTGGAATCGGGGTCTCTACCCCTAAATTATGATGTTCTCAGATGGGGCAGTCAAAACCTGGTGACAGATTGCCTTTAATTCATTCGTCTGAATGAACCCTTATCCTATTATATATTTCATGCTTCATGTGCAAATGGCTGCCCTCTAACATCTGTTTTGTCTTGTGAAGGCCATTTGATTCATCGTTCATATGCACAAGTCAATGTTCAGATACAGTGAAGCAAGTTACCAGATGTTGGTCATAAGAATACAGCACACGTGAATATCTAAGGCCACTGTCAGATGAGAATATTGCACAAATGCGTCCATATCGCAAATACAACCCTGTGCGGACCACCAGAAATTTACAGAGATCTTTCAGTCCGACAGTCGGGGCCTTAATAGTTGCTGTTGGGCCAGGACTTGTACATGTAGAAAGGGCGCACAAATGTGCCCATAATATGCTTGTGTGAAACTGGCCCAAAAGGTCTCAACCTGAGCGCACCCCCAAGTCTGGAAGAATCTGCGAGATATACACAACTTTTACTTACCGTATATTTTTAATGATCTAGTAGACTGGAAGAAAATATTGCGTCCTCCTATAATTTCAAGGATATGCAATTGCCATAGTGACACATATTTGGAAGTTATAAGGAGATGATCATACAATACATTTAATTTGCATAAAAAAGATTTATGCATGATGTGTTCAGAAGAAAGTGCTTTTTTTTTACTTACAAAAAAAAAAAAAATGACAAAGAACTTTAATATTAATTCTGGCCATGAAGTAAAAAGGCGGCTTCCATAATAGAGGCTCCAATGAATCAGCAGTACAAAGAACTATAATAAAAGTGGTTTATGACACTTCAAAAAGTTTCCCTTTCCCGCATAAGATGCAGCTCATTAGATAGATATCGAGGCTTTAAAAGGAACCTGTCATGTCATTTCAAGCAAATAAAATGTCCCAAGTGCGTTGTTAGTGATGCAATGTGCTTTACTGACACTTTTTTTCCCCTAAAATAGCGCTGTAATGATGTCCAAAAACAACTTGATATAGTAATATGGTACCTGTTTGTTTAGTCATAGGGGTGTGCTTCATTTTCTGTTCAGTCACAGGTGTTGCCGCCCACTCAAGTTGATTGATTTCCCTGGTTGTGCCGACATCACTGGAATCCTGCCCGTGTGGCGCTTGGAGCTGCCACTTGTGCAGTGTCTAGGAGGCAGTCGTGCTTGCGCAGTGTGTAGCATGGAGCCAAAAGGGCTTGTGCAGTGTCGATTGTCCACACTGCACAAGCACGGTATTCCAGTGATGTCAGCACACCCAGGGAAATTAATCAACTTGAGTGGGCGGCCCAACAGAAAATTAATCACACTCCTATAACTAAACAAGCAGGTACCATATAACGATACATAGTGATTTTTGGACATAATTGCAAAACCATTTTTAATGAAAAAAAAATGTGTCAGTGATGCACATTGCATCACTAACAACACATTGGGAAAGTTCATGTTACTGTTAGGATTCGGCAAAACACTGGCTGTTTCCCACATTGTTATTTGTGTGACAGCAAGAGAAACATCAGCGGCTCTGATCGGCGGTAAGTTCAGATGACAGCATGAGCCAGCACTGTGACGGGCAGTAAAAAGGTTACCACCGATCACAGGCGTCGGCTGAGAGAGTACTACTCTCATCAGACTATGCATGCTGTCACTGATAACAGTGAGAGCAGGCGCAGCTGACAGGAGTATTCATCAGCTAGCGCCTGTGCTATAAATACATTTCAATAAAAAGAACATGGGGTCTCTTCTATTTTTGAAAACTGCAACCCTCAACTGTCATCGTTTTTTTAAAAATATTTAAACAAATCATTTAAAAACATGTGGTGGGGTCTCCCCATTTTTAACAACCAGCCAAGCTAAAGCAGACAGCTGGGGCTGGTATTTTCAGACTGGAAAATGGTCATGGATATTGGCCCCCCAGCCTAAAAATAGCAGCCCACAGCCACCCTAGAAAGGCACATATATTAGATATATTAGATACATCACGATAATGTAAAAATCATAGCTGGGGGATTTTTGCACTTCTGACCATGGTCCAAAAAGCTGCGAGCTAAAAAAAAACCTTCTGTGTTTCTGAATGTGTGTGTAGAAGAGCTTTTATGGCTTCTTGCTGCATTCCTGACTTTCAGCTCCCAAATCTCTCATGCCCCTCCTAAAGGAATTTTTACGATCGGTATAGATGCATAGACAGTTGTACCAGCTTACACTGATTGGATCTCCCTTGTAAAACATGAGGTCCTTTGTCCTAATATTGCAAGATATTGGGCCAACGATTTAGGCTAGGAAAATAAAAAGTACATATTGTTAACGTCCACTGGCGGATCTATTCGCCACGGTAAACGTGGGCTTCTAGTTCCAACAGGGACAGAGTATGGATTTCTCTGGAACTATGCATCGCATCAAGCCCAAATTTGGTCTCCTTAGAACGCCAATGTTAAAATAAGGTGAATGCTGGGTGTGTTATGATTCTGACATGTTCTGGACCGAAAATACACAAATTATAAGAATTGCTGGAGAAAACTAGAAGGCTAAAGATTGAGGAGGGTCTGAGTAAACCAGCCCTGTTGGTGATGTCATGGGCTGCGGTTTATAAGTTTCTGCCAGGCCCCCAGCAGTTAGTTTTTACCAGAGAAGCCCTGACTGCTGGCCCTGATGAACTGGGACATATGGGAACTCCCCCTCCCCCACGAGCCTGGTTGCCTGCAATGCTCTGAACACATATAAGTGTTGATTTCTCATGTAATCCCT
This sequence comes from Ranitomeya imitator, assembly GCF_032444005.1. Classification (NCBI taxonomy): domain Eukaryota; kingdom Metazoa; phylum Chordata; class Amphibia; order Anura; family Dendrobatidae; genus Ranitomeya; species Ranitomeya imitator. The sequence continues at coordinate 70,380,439 of NC_091290.1, read as the reverse complement.
GGTTTTTTTTATAATTACCTTTGTACATATTTTCAATTGTCTCATATTGTAACATCCTTGTAATATTTTGATAAAACACTGCCTTCCTTGCATTAAATATTTAAATTACTAGTTTTTCGTTCTTCCTGCTCTAAAACGTACCCCAAGTCTTCTGAAGAGAATTACACTACTGTTTTGGGTTAGCTTCGGACCCGTTTAATCGAAGATGGTGGCAGCATACCTTTGTGCTGGGTAGTTGGGAGTCATTGTAGCGACTGCGGCGTTGATAATTATTGTTCCTGCCTGAGTGGGAGTATTTGTATCGCGTCGCTGCAGCGTGCCCAATAGCCAGTACATAGTAGGCAGCCTTTCTGGCGAGTAATTACCCTAGGTGCAGTACCTAATCTGACCTGTGAGTAAGGGGGGCGCCAGAGAGCTGCAAGTTTCAAGTGGAACTGTAAGCGGGATACACATAAATCCCTGCAGTTCGTGGTATATTGAAGAGCAGTGGGATACCAAAAATAAGCCCCTGCTGTAAACAAAGAGGTCAATAGCCTTGTGTGTGTTTTTTCATCACATTGTGGAGTGGAGGGATAACGAAGATAAGCCCCCCTGCACATGTGATAGCCGTCTGTTGGCCTAAAGTCACCCCGACCCGTGACGTGGGGGTGACGGTCACGGTGTGAATTGTGACAAATTGGTGGCAGCAGTGTCGATTCGTGACAGTGATGGTGCCAGGAGCGTGACCACAAATATGCGATTTCCATACATGCTGTGTCGAGCCGTCTAGAATGCGCGGCCTCGTTCAATACAATTACATTGAGTAAGGCTGAACACATCTAGCTGGAATGTGGCTGGAAGTATGCAAATTGCAAACTTGAGTTCACGTTCTCGGCATCCGAGACTTCAGACTCGTACCCTAAGGCCGGGCATAATCTTTAATTTGCATTACTCGGTTTGCAACCAGTTGACAAGCATTGTACATGAAAATATGAAAGTTTGAACTCGAGCCAGCCACAAGTCCATAGTCCAGTTCCTGGCCATGGTGAAAGGCGCTAAATATTGGGGAACCCCATCAGTGTTCATTGCCTTAATGATTTTTTTTTCTTATCCCTGTAACAATTACATTTTAATTGCCTAATTTATGCCAGCACGGTGGGTACATTACAGATACTACAACAGGTTACTGGAACAGAAGCGATTACGGAAAACATGCAGTTATTGACATAGAAAAATAATGTGACAATTTCTAAAAGAAAGAAAATACCAACAAGTTTAAAACTAAAGGATTTCATGAACACGATGAATATTTATAGGTTATGGGTAGAACTGCATATAATTCATATATATGAATTACAACTTCAAACTTGTGCTGGTGATTAAATCTTTTAAAGCCAGCAATTTGATTTTTTCCCAAAAAATTATTTTGCTTTTAGCTATACCAAACAATGTAAAAAAAGACCCTCTTTTTCTGTCACTCACTCTCCTTCGTGGAGTCTGCACACACCTGCATTGCTGCAACGTGACATTATCACTGACCCTGAAACATTTAAAAAAGAGGTCACACTTGCCACACCACAGCCCAGTGCAAGCTGCACTGCGCCACCAGGTGGCGACAGAGAGTGGTCAAAACAAGCCAAGTCTGTAACAGTATAGTTTAAAGGGGAACGCAGAACTCGTGGTCAAAATACAAGCCGAGGGTCCGAACCAGTCAGGAGCAAAGGTACCAGAGACGTGAGACAGAGATCGGAGTCAGAGTAAGCCAAAAGGTCAAAAAGCCAGACAGACGTGTGGTAACAAAAACGGGAAACAGGAGACAAAGTCAGAGTTTTAGCCGAGTCACAAACGGAGGGGATACACACCAGAGTCAAACCAGGTTGGGTACAGGAGACAGGTCAGGAATAGGTAAGGGAGGTCAGCGGCAAAAGGAACACAGGGGTTTCACAGATAGTTTTGGGCTTGCTGGGACTGCTATCACTGACACAAGCTGCCAGCAAGAGAACCAAGAAATAGCCACTCCCAAATCAAAGGGAGGCAAGAATAGTAAACCCCACCATGACCAGGCCGGAGCAGGAGAAAAATGGCAAAATCTGACCCGAATCATGACACATACTACATAAAACTCCCACAAATGGGGGCCTTTGATTTCAAACAAGATTTGTTATTGTGCACACCCCCAAAAATTGTAGTTTTCCTAACAAATTCATTCAAGAATATGCTGTAAAAATTAGTACACCCCAATGAAAGTCTTAGGAGCAAAGCTAAAGTTTAGACTACACAATTCTAATTAATATGGATACAACCACAGATCAGTCTAATTATTCGTTAAACAGGTGTCCAGCAGACAGTTGACTATAAAAGGGAGTTAGTTCAAGAAAACTCCTTCCCATTTCATGCTGTCAGCAATGGCACCACAGGGAAGAGAAATGTCTCACAGCCATAAAAAGCAAGCAAATCTTTACACAAAAAAGTGAAGACTGCAAAAAGATCAATTAAGTTTTAGTTATCAGTCAGAATAGTGAGGCAAAAATGACACAAAAGTTAAACAAAGCTGTACCCTCAACCATCCCACAGAAAAATCTAAGCCTACCATGGAAGTCAACACTAAAACAGGAGCATCTTCTGGTGAGAGGGGATAAAGAAAATCAACATGCAAGTTGACTGTATTACACTAATTGGTGTTGACTGGAGGGTCAGAGGCACAGGTATGCGATACAGGAGGGCAAATACAAAGATGTGGTCAGAGGGTCTGAGATTGGGGCAGGCAGCATAAATTCAGGATGTATAGCCGAGGTAAGGAATGGAAAGGTCAGACAGGACAGGTACATGAGCTAGGTTAAAAATGGGAGGGAACAAACACACAAAGCACAAACTGCACAATAGCTGAACACACCTGCTAGGAATCAATGTTCGAGCCAGGAGTGGGATAAAGATAATAAAGAGCTTTCTGGCACGGGATAGGCCAGGGAACCTAATCTCTGTAGAACACAGCAGGATTCAATTCGTGCAGAGACCGGCAATGCTCCCCTAAAGCCACATGGAGATGACTACATATGCCACAGTGCTGTAAGAGGTAACAACTTAGTGAGCCTGAAGCAAATAGAAGCCACGTGGTGACCACGATGAGTAGGACAACACTGAGGGGGCATGCAAGTTCCTGCTGTGCCAAACTGCGGTTAGCTAGAGAAGTAGTAAGCCAAACCAGGGTGACTGTATACCAGGACACAATACGTTGTACGCTGCAGAGGAATGACATGAATGTGTGTTGTCCAAAAAGAAACCCTCTCTGAGCAAAACAAAACAACAAAACGAAAACTACAATACGCCAGGGACCATGATGAAAAATATGAAGACTACTGCAACTCTGTACTCTGGAGTGAAACGACCAAGATAAAGGTTTTTGGAAATGGTGGCTTCAAGACTGTATAGTGTCACAAAGGTGGGGAGTACCACCTGAGACATGGTGGTGGCAATGTCATTATTTGAGGCTGCTTGTGTTGGGAAGCTACATTTAATTGTTGGAATAATGAATTCACATATGTACTGCTCTGTGTTGAAAGATGCCCCATTACTTTGTGCCTTTGGTAGAAGTGAAATTTTCCAACGGGACAATGATCAAAATCATACATCTGTTCCATTTCTAAAGAAGAGCAGGGTGAGTGATTCAGTGGCCAAGTATATCTCCTGATCTGAACCCAATCAAACACTTATGGGGAATTCTGAAGAGACAAGTTGAGCATCAATCTTCATCCAGCATCCAGATTCTAAAAGAGGCGGTTCTTGAAAAATGGAAAAAGATTGATATTGCAACATGTCACCAACTTGCTTATTCCATGCCTAGAAGACTTGATGCTGTCCTTAAAAAATCATAGCGGTTATACAAAATACCAGATGTACAGTAGTAGTTTTTGATGTGGGGTATATTTATTTTTGCATAAACTAATTAGAGTAAAACTGAAGATTTTGCAATAATTAATAATAATTTTAGAATAAATGTTACATTATTAACTATATTTTCATGTTATGGGCAAAAAAAGTGTTCTATGAATCTGAGTCTTGTCAAAATTTTGGAAATTGTTTTTGTGTTCAGGGAGGATTGGTTAAAATATTTATTTTCAAAAGGGGTGTACTCATTTATGCTATAGCTAAATATATATATATATATATATATATATCTATATATAGATATATATATCTATATATAGATATATATATAGATAGATATAGATATATCTATATATATCTATATCTATATATATATATATATATATATATATATATATATATATATATATATATATATATACAGTATACTGTATGTATATTATACATTTATAAAGCCATTTATTCCATAGCACTTTACATGTGAAAAGGGGCAAATATAGACAGGCAAAACAAACATGAGCAAAACAAGGCACACAGGTACATAAGGAGGTAGGACCCTGCCAACAAGGGCTCACAGTCTGCAGGGGATGGGAGAGGATACACTAGGAGAGGGGAGATCTGGTTGTGCGTCGGTTCAGTAGGTTGAGGATCACTGCAGGCTGTAGGCTTGTTGGAATAGGTGAGTCTTCGGGTTCTTTTTAAAGGTTTCTATGGTAGGCGAGAGTCTCATGTGTTGGGGTAGAGAGTTCCAGAGTATGGGGGAAGCACGGGAGAAGTCTTGGATGCGGTTGTGGGAAGAATGGATAAGTAGAGAAGGAGATCTTGTGAGGATCGAAGATTGTGCGTAGGTAAGTACTGGGAGACCATGTCACAGATGTATGGAGGAGACAGAATGTGGATGGCTTTGCATGTCATATTAAAAGTTTTGAACTGGAGTCTCTGGATGATAGGAAGCCAGTGAAGGGATTGGCATAGGGGAGAGGCTGGCGAACAGCAGGGAGACAGGTAGATTAGTCGGGCAGCAGAGTGTAGGATGGATTGGCGTGATGCAAGAGTGCTAGAGGGGAGGCCAGAGAGTAGGAGGTTGCAGTGGTTAAGGTGGGAGATGATAAGGGCGTGCAATAGTGTTTTTGTGGTTTCGCGGTCAAGGAATGCGCGGGTCCGGGAAATATTTTGGAGTTTGAGATGGCAGGAGGAGGCAAGGGTTTGGATATGTGGCTTGAAAGAGAAGGCAGAGTCGAGGATCACCGCGAGGTACAGAGCATGCGGGACTGGGGAAAGTGAGCAGACATTGACATTGATAGATAGGTCTGGTGGCCGGGTAGAGTGAGATGGGGGAAAGGTGATGAATTGTGTTTTGTCCATGTTCAGTTTTAGAAGGCGAGCAGAAAAGAAGGCCGAGTTAGCAGTCAGACAGTGTTGGATTTTGGTGAGTAAGTAGATCCGCGTGTCATAGGCGTAGACATGATACTGCAAACTGTGGGATTATATGAACAGTCCCAGGCCGAAGGTGTAGATGAGAAGAGTAGGGGCCATAGAACTGAGCCTTGAGAATATATATATATATATATATATATATATATATATATATATATATATATACATACGTTATATATATATACTATGTATATATTTACATATATATATATATATATATATATATATATATATACACTAGCTGAAGAGCCCGGCGTTGCCTGGGCATAGTAAATATCTGTGGTTAGTTATAGCACCGGGGTGTGAGGGTAGGGGAATAAACAAAAACAGAGAAGGATAAGGAATTACTACGCATACAAACCAAGCAACAGTCACTAATAACTCCTCCAACTCTCCTTCTCATATGTGCTCCTCTCCCACCATTAGCCATGCAGCAAATGCTAGCTCTGACGAGGATTAGTAAGAGAGCCCAGATTATAAAGGAAAAAGGAGTAGCTAACCGAGCACACCTGTGAGCAAAGGGATTTCCAACATGGCCGACTAACCCCTGTTCTGCCAGAAGAAATAAACATTTAAAATAAAGGAGAAATGTTTTTTCTCAGTGCTGCAATAGGAGCAATCAGACGCTTCGTTCTTTTAGCTCCACACTGTTGTGGTAACGCCGTGACAGATGCTTACTCATATTTGTGAATTCCGGACTGTATATTATGTAGTTTTGAAATATCATCTTTAAAGTTTGCTGTAACCAAAATACCCTTTAGATATAGTAGTTTTATGTCCAGCCTGAATCACATACCTTAAATAGTTTTCCTTGGAAATACACTTTAAATATAAATAATGTTGTAAGAAACTTTCAATGTGTTTCCCTTTAAAGTAATGTTTAATGTTTTTAGAACATGATTTACTCTATAAAATCCATCTTTCTTCAATTATTTTGTTGCAATATGGATAATATGTTTTCCATTACAATTTAACTCCATGTAAGTGACATCAGAAAAGTAAAAAAATCTCCCGACGGCCATTTGCCTTTTGAATGGAAAGTGTAAAAGACTGCAATAATTTAGCAAATGATGACAGGAATCTTATTTTTTTTTCTGTCAATTATTAGAATATGTTCTGTAGCAAAGTTTGAATAATATCAAGGTCATTTGTGGTTGTAAATACTTCTTAAAAAATAACATTCTCAAATTGCATAAGTTACAATAACACAAGCTACTTCCATAGTCCGCTTCATTTTAAGCCAATAGGATGACTGCCACATCTACTATATACAGTTAGGTCCATATATATTTGGACAGAGACAACATTTTTCTAATTTTGGTTATAGACATTACCACAATGAATTTTAAACAAAACAATTCAGATGCAGTTGAAGTTCAGACTTTCAGCTTTCATTTGAGGGTATCCACATTAAAATTGAATGAAGGGTTTAGGAGTTTCAGCTCCTTAGCATGCGCCACACTGTTTTTAAAGGGACCAAAAGTAATTGGACAGATTCAATAATTTTAACCCCTCTGTGACCTTAGACGTACTATCCCGTCGAGGTGCCCTGGGCTTATCTGACCCTGGACGGGATAGTACGTCATAGCCGATCGGCCGCGCTCACGGGGGGAGCGCGGCCGATCGCGGCCGGGTGTCAGCTGCTTATCGCAGCTGACATCCGGCACTATGTGCCAGGAGCGGTCACGGACCGCCCCCGGCACATTAACCCCTGGCACACCGCGATCAAAGATGATCGCGATGTGTCGGCGGCGCAGGGAAGCACCGCGCAGGGAGGGGGCTCCCTGCTGGCTTCCCTGAGCCCCCCGCAGCAACGCGATGTGATCGCGTTGCTGCGAGGGTCTCCTCACCTCCCTCCCTGCTCGAGCCCCGGATCCAAGATGGCCGCGGATCCGGGTCCTGCAGGGAGGGAGGTGGCTTCACAGAGCCTGCTTAGAGCAGGCACTGTGAAGGCTGCAGCGCTGCATGTCAGATCAGTGATCTGACAGAGTGCTGTGCAAACTGTCAGATCACTGATCTGTGATGTCCCCCCCTGGGACAAAGTAAAAAAGTAAAAAAAAATTTTTCCAAATGTGTAAAAAAAATAAAAAAAAATATTCCAAAATAATGAAAAAAAAAAAAAATATTATTCCCATAAATACATTTCTTCATCTAAATAAAAAAAAAAAAAACAATAAAAGTACACATATTTAGTATCGCCGCGTCCGTAACGACCCGACCTATAAAACTGTCCCACTAGTTAACCCCTTCAGTAAACACCGTAAGAAAAAAAAAAAAAACGAGGCAAAAAACAACACTTTATTATCATACCGCCGAACAAAAAGTGGAATAACACGCGATCAAAAGGACAGATATAAATAACCATGGTACCGCTGAAAGCGTCATATTGTCCCGCAAAAAAAGAGCCGCCATACAGCATCATCAGCAAAAAAATAAAAAAGTTATAGTCCTGAGAATAAAGCGATGCAAAAATAATTATTTTTTCTGTAAAATAGTTTTTATCGTATAAAAGCACCAAACCATAAAAAAATGATATAAATGAGGTATCGCTGTAATCGTACTGACCCGAAGAATAAAACTGATTTATCAATTTTACCAAACGCGGAACGGTATAAACGCCTCCCCCAATAGAAATTCATGAATAGCTGGCTTTTGGTCATTCTTCCTCACAAAAATCGGAATAAAAAGCGATAAAAAAAGTCACGTGCCCAAAAATGTTTTCAATAAAAACGTCAACTCGTCCCGCAAAAAACAAGACCTCACATGACTCTGTAGACCAAAATATGGAAAAATTATAGCTCTCAAAATGTGGTATTGCAAAAAATATTTTTTGCAATAAAAAGGGTCTTTCAGTGTGTGACGGCTGCCAATCATAAAAATCCGCTAAAAAACTCGCTATAAAAGTAAATCAAACCCCCCTTCATCACCCCCTTAGTTAGGGAAAAATAAAAAAAAATGTATTTATTTCCATTTTCCCATTAGGGCTAGGGCTAGGGTTAGGGTTAGGGCTAGGGTTAGGGTTAGGGCTAGGGTTAGGGCTAGGGTTAGGGTTAGGGCTAGGGTTAGGGCTAGGGTTAGGGCTAGGGTTAGGGCTAGGGTTAGGGCTAGGGCTAGGGTTAGGGCTAGGGTTAGGGCTAGGGTTAGGGCTAGGGTTAGGGCTAGGGTTAGGGCTAGGGTTAGGGTTGGGGCTACAGTTAGGGTTGGGGCTAAAGTTAGGGTTAGGGTTTAGATTACATTTACAGTTGGGAATAGGGTTGGGATTAGGGTTAGGGGTGTGTCAGGGTTAGAGGTGTGGTTAGGGTTACCGTTGGAATTAGGGTTAGGGGTGTGTTTAGATTAGGGTTTCAGTTATAATTGGGGGGTTTCCACTGTTTCGGCACATCAGGGGCTCTCCAAACACGACATGGCGTCCGATCTCAATTCCAGCCAATTCTGCGTTGAAAAAGTAAAACAGTGCTCCTTCCCTTCCGAGCTCTCCTGTGTGCCCAAACAGGGGTTTACCCCAACATATGGGGTATCAGCGTACTCAGGACAAATTGGACAACAACTTTTGTGGACCAATTTCTCCTGTTACCCTTGGGAAAATACAAAACTGGGGGCTAAAAAATAATTTTTGTGGGAAAACAAAAAGATTTTTTATTTTCACGTCTCTGCGTTATAAACTGTAGTAAAACACTTGGGGGTTCAAAGTTCTCACAACACATCTAGATAAGTTCATTGAGGGGTCTAGTTTCCAATATGGGGTCACTTGTGGGGGGTTTCTACTGTTTAGGTACATTAGGGGCTCTGCAAACGCAATGTGACGCCTGCAGACCAATCCATCTAAGTCTGCATTCCAAATGATGCCCCTTCCCTTCCGAGCCCTCCCATGCGCCCAAACGGTGGTTCCCCCCCACATATCGGGTATCAGCGTACTCAGGACAAATTGGGCAACAACATTTAGGGTCCAATTTCTCCTGCTAACCTTGGAAAAATACAAAACTGGGGGCTAAAATATAATTTTTGTGGAAAAAAAAATATTTTTTATTTGCATGGCTCTGCGTTATAAACTGTAGTGAAATACTTGGGGGTTCAAAGCTCTCACAACACATCAAGATGAGTTCCTTAGGGGGTCTACTTTCCAAAATGGTGTCACTTGTGGGGGGTTTCTACTGTTTAGGTACATTAGGGGCTCTGCAAATGCAATGTGACGCCTGCAGACCATTCCATCTAAGTCTGCATTCCAAATGGCGCTCCTTCCCTTCCGAACCCTCCCATGCGCCCAAACGGTGGTTCCCCCCCACATATGGGGTATCAGCGTACTCAGGACAAATTGGACAACAACTTTTGGGGTCCAATTTCTCCTGTTACCCTAGGGAAAATACAAAACTGGGGGCTAAAAAATAATTTTTGTGGGAAAAAAATTTTGTTTTATTTTTATGGCTCTGCATTATAAACTTCTGTGAAGCCCTTGGTGGGTCAAAGTGCTCACCACACATCCAGATAAGTTCCTTAGGGGGTCTACTTTCCAAAATGGTGTCACTTGTGGGGGGTTTCAATGTTTAGGCACATCAGTGGCTCTCCAAACGCAACATGGCGTCCCATCTCAATTCCTGTCAATTTTGCATTGAAAAGTCAAACGGCGCTCCTTCCCTTCCGAGCTCTCCCATGCGCCCAAACAGTGGTTTACTGCCACATATGGGGTATCAGCGTACTCGGGACAAATTGGACAACAACTTTTGAGGTCCAATTTCTTCTCTTACCCTTGGAAAAATAAAAAATTGGGGGCAAAAATATAATTTTTGTGAAAAAATATGATTTTTTATTTTTACGGTTCTGCATTATAAACTTCTGTGAAGCACTTGGTGGGTCAAAGTGCTCACCACACCTCTAGATAAGTTCCTTAGGGGGTCTACTTTCCAAAATGGTGTCACTTGTGGGGGGTTTCAATGTTTAGGCACATCAGTGGCTCTCCAAACGCAACATGGCGTCCCATCTCAATTCCTGTCAATTTTGCATTGAAAAGTCAAACTGCGCTCCTTCCCTTCCGAGCTCTCCCATGCGCCCAAACAGTGGTTTACTGCCACATATGGGGTATCAGCGTACTCAGGACAAATTGGACAACAACTTTTGAGGTCCAATTTCTTCTCTTACCCTTGGAAAAATAAAAAATTGGGGGAAAAAATATAATTTTTGTGAAAAAATATGATTTTTTATTTTTACGGTTCTGCATTATAAACTTCTGTGAAGCACTTGGTGGGTCAAAGTGCTCACCACACATCCAGATAAGTTCCTTAGAGGGTCTACTTTCCAAAATGGTGTCACTTGTGGGGGGTTTCAATGTTTAGGCACATCAGTGGCTCTCCAAACGCAACATGGCGTCCCATCTCAATTCCTGTCAATTTTGCATTGAAAAGTCAAATAGCGCTCCTTCCCTTCCGAGCTCTCCCATGCGCCCAAACAGTGGTTTACTGCCACATATGGGGTATCAGCGTACTCAGGACAAATTGGACAACAACTTTTTGGGTCCAATTTCTCCTGTTACCCTTGGTAAAATAAAACAAATTGGAGCTGAAGTAAATTTTTTGTGTAAAAAAGTTAAATGTTCATTTTTATTTAAACATTCCAAAAATTCCTATTAAACACCTGAAGGGTTAATAAACTTCTTGAATGTGGTTTTGAGCACCTTGAGGGGTGCAGTTTTTAGAATGGTGTCACACTTGGGCATTTTCTATCATATAGACCCCTCAAAATGACTTCAAATGAGACGTGGTCCCTAAAAAAAAATGGTGTTGTAAAAATGAGAAATTGCTGGTCAACTTTTAACCCTTATAACTCCCTAACAAAAAAAAAAATTGGTTCCAAAATTGTGCTGATGTAAAGGAGACATGTGGGAAATGTTACTTATTAAGTATTTTGTGTGACATATCTCTGTGATTTAATTGCATAAAAATTCAAAGTTTGAAAATTGCGAAATTTTCAAAATTTTCGCCAAATTTCCGTTTTTTTCACAAATAAACGCAGGTACTATCAAAGAAATTTTACCACTATCATGAAGTACAATATGTCACGAGAAAACAATGTCAGAATCACCAGGATCCGTTGAAGCGTTTCGGAGTTATAACCTCATAAAGGGACAGTGGTCAGAATTGTAAAAATTGGCCTGGTCATTAACGTGCAAACCACCCTTGGGGGTAAAGGGGTTAAATAAAATATTCATTTTTAGTACTTGGTTGAAAACCCTTTGTTGGCAATGACTGCCTGAAGTCTTGAACTCATGCACATCACCAGACGCGGTCTTTCCTCCTTTTTGATGCTCTGCTAGGCTTTCAATGTGGTGGTTTTTAATTGCTGTTTGTTTGTGGGCCTTTCTATCTGAAGTTTCGTCTTTAACAAGTGAAATGCTGCTCAATTGGGTTGAGATCAGATTATTGACTTGGTCATTCAAGAATATTCCACTTCTTTGCTTTAATAAACTCCTGGGTGGCTTTGGCTTTATGTTTTGAGTCATTGTCCATCTGTTGTATGAAACAGCGACCAATCAGTTTTGCTGCATTTGGCTGGATCTGAGCACACAATATGTCTCTGAATACCTCATAATTCATTCGGCTGCTTCTGTCCTGCGTCACATAATCAATAAACACTAGTGACCCAGTGCCACTGGCAGCCATGCATGCCCAAGCCATCACACTGCCTCCGCCGTGTTGTACAGATGATGTGGTATGCTTTGGATCATGAGCTGTACCACGCCTTCACCATACTTTTCTCTGTCCATTATTCAGGTAGAGGTTGATCTTGGTTTCATCTGTCCAAAGAATGTTCTTCCAGAACTGTGCTGGCTTTTTTAGATGTTTTTTTTAGCAAAGTCCAGTCTAGCCTTTTTATTCTTGATGCTTATGAGTGGCTGCACCGTGCAGTGAACCCTCTGTATTTACTTTCAAGCAGTTTTCTCTTTATGGTAGATTTGGATATTGATACGCCTACTTGCTGGAGAGTGTTGTTCACTTGGTTGGCTGTTGTGAAGGGGTTTCTCTTCACCATGGAGATTATTCTGCGATCATCCACCACTGTTGTCTTCCATGGGCGCCCAGGTCTTTTTGCATTGATGAGTTCACCAGTGCTTTCTTTCTTTCTCAGGATGTACCAAACTGTAGATTTTGCCACTCCTAATATTGTAGCAATTTCTCGGATGGATTTTTTCTGTTTTTGCAGCTTAAGGAGGGCTTGTTTCACCTGCATGGAGAGCTCCTTTGACCACATGTTTACTTCACAGCAAAACCTTCCAAATGCAAGAACCACACCTCAAATCAACTCCAGGCCTTTTACCTGCTTAATTGAGAATGACATAACGAAGGGATTGCCCACACCTGTCCATGAAATAGCCTTGGAGACAATTGTCCAATTACTTTTGGTCCTTTTAAAAACAGGGTAGTACATGTTAAGGAGCTGAAACTCCTAAACCCTTCATCCAATTTTAATGTGGATACACTCAAATGAAAGCTGAAAGTCTGAACTTCAACTGCACACTGAATTGTTTTGTTTAAAATTTATTGTGGTAATGTCTATAACCAAAATTAGAAAAATGTTGTCTCTGTCCAAATATATATGGACCTAACTGTAATTGTCTAAGGGTCACTTCCGTCTTTCTGTCTGGCACGGATATTCATTGGTCGCCGCCTCTGTCTGTCATGGAATCCAAGCCGCTGATTGGTCGTGGCTGTTTTGCTGCGACCAATCAGCGATGGGCACAGTCCGGAAGAAAATGGCCGCTCCTTCCTCCCCGCAGTCACTGCCCGGCTCCTGCATTCTCCCCTCCAGTCACCGCTCACATAGGGTTAATGCCGGCGGTAACGGATCGCGTTATGCTGCGGGTAACACACTCAGTTACCGCCGCTATTAACCCAGTGTGTACCCAACTTTTTACTATTGATGCTGCCTATGTGGCATCAATAGTAAAAAAATGTATGTTAAAAATTAAAAAAAAAAAAAACTGCTATACTCACCCTCCGTAGTCCGCCGAGCCGCTCACGCCTGCCGCCATCTTTCGTTCCCAGCGATGCATTGTGAAATTACTCAGAATACTTAGTGGTCTCGTGAGACCGCTAAGTCTTCTGGGTAATTTCGCAATGCATCCTGGGAACGGAAGATGGCGGCAGCCACGCGCCCATCGCCTCAGCACCGTTGGATCCCAGGGGGTGAGTATGTAACTATTTTTTTATTTTAATTATTTTTTTTTAAACAGGGATATGGTGCCCACACTGCTAAATACTGCATGGGCTACATGGCTGCTATATACTACGTGGGCAGTACTATATACTACATGGCTGCTATATACTATGTGGACAGTACTATATACTACATGGGCAGTACTATATACTACATGGCTGCTATATACTACGTGGGCAGTACTATATACTACATGGCTGCTATATACTACGTGGGCAGTACTATATACTACATGGCTGCTATATACTACGTGGACAGTACTATATACTACATGGCTGCTATATACTACGTGGGCAGTGTGATATACTACATGGCTGCTGTATACTACGTGGGCAGTACTATATACTACATGGCTGCTATATACAGTACTATGTGGACAGTACTATATACTACATGGCTGCTATATACTATGTGGGCAGTACTATATACTATATGGCTGCTATATACAGTACTATGTGGACAGTACTATATACTACATGGCTGCTATATACTACGTGGGCAGTACTATATACTACATGGCTGCTATATACTACTTGGGCAGTACTATATACTACATGGCTGCTATATACTACGTGGGCAGTGTTATATACTACATGGCTGCTGTATACTACGTGGCCTGTGTTAGATACTGCGTGGGCTGCGTTATATACAATGCATCGGGTATTCTACAATATGTATGTATGTATATAGCAGCCACATACTATATAGCACAGGCCACGTATTATTTGCATGCTATATACTACATGGCTCCTATATACTACGTCGCCTGTGCTATATAGTATGTGGCTGCTATATACATACATATTCTAGAATACCCGATGCGTTAGAATCGGGCCACCATCTAGTTCTGTATATTCATCTACTAGAAGTTACTATTCAGCACGAGGGACGCCGCACGTGAAAATAACTTTTTTTTTTAAACCAGTGGAGGTACATCTCCTCTATCGCCTGATGATCAGCCGCCGTTCGCAGGGGACATATCTGGCCTGACATTTCCCTTCAATTATGGTAAATCCGTGAAAGGCCAGTGAATATCTTAAAGAGACAACCCATTGAGTACCAGAGAGTGTATGCAATTCTCTAACAATCTGCATCTTAATCCTTCATCAAACCTGCTCTCTCCTGTTGTTTAGAAGCTGAAAGGTGCTTCTGTAGCGCTGCGGCTGCTAGTAGCTTACAGGGAATTGTCCAAACTGATACATTTCCATTTCTAAAGAGCAAGTAAGGATCTTGGCAATGATAAATTAGTTACAGCACATTATAATTACATACACACACAATAAGTGAAATCTTAAATCCAAGAACAAATCACAAAATAACCCCTGCTTGGCGATGCACTCATTAATCTTCAGTAAACCTGATTATACATGTTATGTAAAATCAACAATCCAAAAAATCAAAAAGTCAGGTGTGAACTCTTATCAATAGCACCAAATGAACACTAGAAGTCCTAAAAAAATTGCTTGCTCCTACGCCAGGCCTCTATTGCTGTGGTCCATGCCAGATTTCCCATATAGCCTGGCAAACTCTTGTGATCTTGTGACATCATCACAGAAGTCCTTTTTTAGGTCAACTCAGACAGTTGTGTGTGTCTAGAGTATTCAGTAAGCTGTTTTCAGTTAGCATGTGCTTTGGAGTTTGCATCATCTTTAATTTCTCTCAACTGACAATTATATCTTCATTAAACTCCCATTTGTTTCCCAATAATCTGCATTTACTTCCTGGTTCAGTCCTGCTAGTTAACTCTTCATCTGCTGTAAGCATAAACTCTTCTCTTGTTGCATTCACACTACAAACTGTGCTTGAAACAGTGTGTATTATCTCTACAAACAAGTTTACCTGTTCATGACTACTACCTACATTCCTGCCAAAGACCATCTGTCTGCTGATTGCATATAACAGTCTTTGACCATTTGTTTGCTGCAAGTCCTGCTCTGGTTTTTATTACAACTTTCTTTTTTCATTTACACAAGATAAAAATTACTCTATCAAATTTCAGACTTCAAAGTATTCACTTTCATGTATTTCTGATTGGACTCTTTGCAATGTTAGATTCTGTGATCATTTTCAGCAAACTAGCACAGTCTGGATAGTGATACAATACATATTCAGCCAGAATGAGATTTATGTATATGGATTGTTACATGCCTTTCAAACTAAATAGATCATCTCTCCAGATGTCTGCAGAACGGCATCCTTAACAAGACCAACAAAGAAGCTTATTTTCCGCCGGTCATTATTCGGGATAAATTCATATTACTTGGCAGGATGCAGCCTTCATCACCGACAGAATATTAGTGGACACATTTTGTCTGGTGGCCAAGGGCTGGAACTAAAAAAATAAAATAAAATAAAAAAAATAATGGGTAATGGATACCAAAAAAACAAATTGTAAAATATAGTTTGATGTTTCCCAAGCGTAAAGGAAAATGCTTATATAACAGTGTCCACATATTTTACTAGGAAAAAGCTGTGTTTATCTGCATGATTGCACTGGATTATCTATAGATACATTACCGAATTGTAGTACTAGCCTCACTGCTTTTGTCTTCTCTTATGCTACAAAACTTACGAGAGGACAATGTTGGAGAAATTAAAGATAATAAATCCTACAAAGAAAAATACCACATTTTGACAAAAGGATAAAAAACATTATTTATTAAATAACTTAAAGGGAAGGTACCCCGTTTGTAGATCATTAATAAATTCAATATAATGTAGCATAACATGCTGTTATAACCAATTTTTTATTGCATTTGAAACATATTTCGTGTGTTACAGGCAGGGCTGTGGAGTCGGTAAGCCACAGTTACGACTCCGACTCCTGGATTTTATCAGGTTCCGACTCCGGCTCCTTCATAAATGGCCAATTCGTAACAATAAATTTACTGTTGTCAAATATTAACATCGTGCTTATTCAGTTTCTCATCATCATATAAGTAATCAGACCACTTAGAGCAAAAACTATATTTATTAGAATACAATTAGAATATAGCAAATAACTTTTATAAACTTTTCTAAACTCTTGTAAGTAAATATGCAATAAACACTGTTATGCAGTTAATAAGAAGAAATCTATAAATTTGTCCTCAGAAAAAGTATTGCCTCTGTCGGATCCTCCTTCATGGATGCCCTCAAATCTGATCTAATTATTTTGAGAGCAGAGAACAACCTCTCTACACTAACTTGGTGGCAAAGCAGTAAACACTCGGGCAACATCTCTGACAATGTCAGGATACAGAGGAATCGCTTGTTGCACTGTTATTTTTGATGAACGGTCAAATTTCTCAATTTCTTTTAGTGCACATGAAAAATTCTGCTGAAATGTTCTGGCTGTGTTCTTTGATGGGGATGACTTTTGTATGCGGGAACGCTTTGCACGGTCCTTGTGATCCAAATATTTTTAGAAATTAAATTCTTCTTCAGTTGATGAGGGTGAAGATGTGGCAGGACGACCAAATTCTTCTTGTTCCTCCTGACTGTTCTGCAACCCTTTCATCCTTACTGCTATTTCAATCAGAGCTTCTTTTCCTTTAGTTAGCTGTTGATCATCTAGAAGAATTCGATGCATTGGGTCTACATAAACAGCTGCCAAAATAATGTTATTTTGTAATATTAGCTCCTCTCTCCGTTTCATTAATGTAGCAATGCTACTTGCAATTAACCCTCTTCTTTGGGACAGGCGAAACATCAGGTTATTCCACTCCTTTAAGAAAATACCTGGAGTTAAGTCCTCTGCTTGTAATTTTTTAGTCACTGTAAATGGGTGCTCTAGCAATTTTTCCAGCTCAGTCACCTGATTCCACTGACTTTCATTTAGCGTCAATTGAGGGTTAGCCATGTATACAAGAAAGGTTTTCAGTTCAACCAAGCGCTGAATCATTAAGTAAGCACTGCCCCATCGTGTGGCTTGATCAATAATTGCCCCTTTTCCAGCATGTCTCTTCAAAATTGAGTCAACTTTAGGGGTTCTGGCAACAGTAGCCAATTTTCTCACCTTGCCAATCACTGCAGCAGGATGTCCTCCTTGCAGACTGTCTCTTATAGCCAGCTGTAGCGTATGCACAACACAGCGCATGTGATGAATGAAAGAACGTATTGACACAGTTTCAACAAGATCATCTAAACTATCATGTTGCTGTTCATCTGAAGCAACTTCAGTTTGCTCCTCAGTTACAATACGGTGTTCCTCTATTTCAAACATTTCTGAGTCTGTGGACTCAGAATGTTCTTCTAGCTGCTGGTCACCATCATTACTCTCATTCATTAGCTTAATAGTACTTATCATATTTGAAGCATTGTCAGTTACGACAAAAAGAACTTGCTCTTTTTTAAGTTCATAGTCTTGCAGAACCTTTTCCACCAAGACCTGGAGAAACTCACTGGTGTGATGAGCTTTGGTGTCTTTTACTGCCAATGTCTTGGTAACTATTTCATTTTTGTCACAAACAAATCAGACATTGATGGCAAAATAGTTCACTCTGTGACGTGTGCAGGCATCCATTTTAAGAAACAGAAAGCGTCCCTTGAGAGTTTTTTTAATTTCTTTCTTCTGTTTAAAAGCTTCTTTGATTACTAAGTTTCTAATACTCTCTCTCTCTCCAGAGAAACACCAAGCTTGCGGGCCATTTCCCCATTCAGACACATAAAAGCTGGTTGTGAAAATAATGAAATAGGCACAATATCCTTTACAACAAGCTCTATGATGTTTTTTAAATGTATCTACTGTCATTGTCACAGTAACTTTGTCACTGACAAAATATCTTGCAACTGATGGCTGCAAACTTCTCTGCTCCTTTGTTTGGCTGGAAGAGCTGGGCACTGAATCATTGGTTTGGATGCAGTCTTTCTCATTCACTGCTTTCAGTACTTCTGGATGAAAGTGCTGCAAATGTCTCTTTAGATTAGAAGCTCTGGTAGGAACATTTTTATCTTTGCCTGAATATGTACTGATCTTGGCTTCACAGCATTTGTTTTCGTCTGGATCATTTGTCATACACTGACAGACATAATGTTTTCTATCTCAAGTGGTGAAATGTTCAAATACAGCTGATTTAATGTGACACTTCTTTGACATTCTCAGGTTTTTAATTCTGCATTCACAATCCAAATGTCAATTGTTTTTCCTAAATACAATTGGACACAATTATTGCCAGGTCGTACAACTGATATAGTGGTCAGTAATACTGTTATTCCTCATGTACTCACAGTTAACTGATGCAAAGTTTGTTGAAATGATAATACTTCTTACAGTCTTCGTCTTCTGAGTAGCAGCTGTGAGATGCTTGGAAGACGCACACCAAACATCTAGTCTAGAGGAGGAGCTTTACTACTAAGAATTTGCAACACATTTTCACTTTCAGTTTCATACATTGTAAGTAGGGGGGTTGGGGCAGCATGAGGTTAACCAAGTATACGATTAGATAAGGGCAGTGGAGAACAGTGACACACAAGAAGTAATAAGAAATGTCTCTATCTCCAGCAGAACTGCTTATCACTGTTGTTCATAGTTTGATAGCACATATATATTTGAGTAACATTTATAAAATTCATATGAAAGTTCAATTATGAAATATTAATACATTTTTTTAAAGCTGGAGTCTGAGTCGGTACTTTTCTACCGACTCCGACTCCAACCAAAACTAACTCCGACTCCACAGCCCTGGTTACAGGAGTTTAAAGAAGGCACTGGGGGCTGACATCTTGCTTTCACAGTAGCAACACAACACTTTCAGTGTCATAATACGGCACCCCATGGTCATAGGGGATAACAGACAGATGCTGACCCTATCTATTGTTATGGAACTGTCACTGCTGTGAACTGGGCATGCATCTATGGGCTGCACAATTCACAGTAGTGGCAGTGTTCTGCTGCCACATTCATGGAGCCATTGGATCAGCTAACATAAACAGTACTGCTTCCAGCAGAACAGATCCTAGATTAATGGCTCATGGGAGTCAGGGCCGGCGTCAGCACCCGGGCAAATGTCGGGGCCCTGGCGAGACGGGGGGCCCATTTAAGGTAGTAACTGTACGGTACTATACTACACTAAGGGGCGTAAGTACTGAGGTCGCAGCTGCTACAGGGCCCGCTCAGTGCATCAAAGAAGCAGCCAACTCCTCTCTCTGAACATTAGACAAGAGCGAGCTGCGTCCGTGTCATTTCCGGTCCTGTGCATTGTGGGTGAGTATTGGGTGTACTCACCAGCTTCAGAATGTGCAGTGCACATGCTCCGGAGCCGACCAGCACACCCCCACAATGCACTGAACCGGAAATGACACACTGCAGCGTCATATCAGGTAGAACTCTGTTTGCACATCCTTCGCTGCTGTGTCCACCTTTATTCAGCTGGCAAGTTGGCAATCACCACAAAGGACAGAGACAGAGGGGCAAGAAGCCAGTACAGTCTGTGTAGGGGGGCAGGAGTCAGATGTCAGACACAAGCCTCCTCTCACGGACATTCCGTTTCCCTGAATGAAACAGTCCACAGAGAACCTTTCCCACATTTGTATCCAGAGACTGGAGTTGGACAGTGAGGGGCAGAGACTGTCACCGCCATCTGCAGAGGACAGAGATCTCCTCATTGAATGAAAACAGGTTTAAGGGAGAAGACTGTAAAAAAGGGAAAATCTTTAGTAATTTGTCCAGAGGGAGGCGACCTGTGAGGAGAATCCCACCCTGCCTGCTCACAGGCTCCTGGTGGAGGGAACAGGAAGGAGGGGGTGTCTACTGGGCTTATTGGAATGAGAAGCTGGAGAACTTGTCCATCTCCAAAATCCACACCACCACCTTCAGGGAAGGCTCTCTAAAAAAAAATTACCCCCCCTCCCTAATTCTGTGGAGATAATGCAATAAATAGAAGTAGCTGCGGGGGCTCAGAGTGCGAAATTGTAACTTCCCAGACTACAATGAAGGCAGAGACCCCGATGTCTGACACTGCCCCGACCTGTGGCAGATAATGTGGCTTTGACCTGACTGCAAACCCTTTCCCCAAAAAATCTGCAACCCTGGGAGAAGTAGGAATGACGGCTTCATCTCCTCCAGAGCGGCTTCTGCTCCCAGCGCTAGTGCCCATGTGGGGGCTGCTGCTGGCGGCTTCACCGAGAGGTGCAGCAACAGATGGGACCCAGCTGCAGCCCTTCATGTGAGTATTAGGATGGCTATGTAGAAGAGGTCAGCTAGTCCTTTGGTGCAAGTCGGCAATTGGAAATAATCATGTCTTACTGACATAGCAGAGCTGAGTTTGTCCTTTAGTACAAGTCTTTGCATTGTATATCATCTATATTACAGACAGCAGAGCTGAGTTTGTCCTTTAGTACAAGTCTGTTTATTGGAAACCTCAAACTATGGCTGACATAGCAGAGCTGAGCCTGTCCTTTTAGTACAAGTCTTTGCCTTGGAAATCTCATATGTATGAGTTTTTTCTTTATACCCCAGTGAGATACAGACACAGCCGAGCTAAGTATCATTTATTATCTGACCAAAGTCATCTTGATATCACATGAAGTTATAGATGTACCAGAGCTGTTTGTCATTTGGCATACATGGCAAAAATCTCAGGGAAAATGTGAATTTGGGTGGAGAATATTTTGGTATTGGGGGGGGGGGGGGGGGGGCATTTGAAAGTTCGCACCCAGGTCCATAACTATGTAGTTACGCCACTGTACGTGGCTGTGTTATATACTACGTGGGCTGTGTTATATGCTACATGGGGTGCGTTATATGCTATGTGGGCTGTGCAATATACTACGTGGCTGTGTTATATGCTATGTGGATGTGTTATATGCTACGTGGGCTGTGTTATATACTACGTGGGATGTGTTATATGCTACGTGGCTGTGCTATATTTATCTGCTGTATCTGTGCATCATGAATCGTGGTATGTGTTAAAGGGGGGGCCCACTGAGACTCTTTCGCCCGGGGCCCTCAAAAACAGGGAGCCAGCCCTGACGGGAGTAAAATACTGGAGAAAAGCACAGGGAGAATAGCAGAGACAATAAGGAGGGACAGTGTACCATTAGCATTATCAGAACAGTAGCTGTCAGCTGCACGGCAGGAGTTGTGATTCATCCCTCAGTAAAGGCCCCATCACACTAAGGGTACCGTCACACAGTGCCATTTCGATCGCTACGACGGTACGATTCGTGACGTTCCAGCGATATCGTTACGATATCGCTGTGTCTGACACGCAGCAGCGATCAGGGATCCTGCTGAGAATCGTACGTCGTAGCAGATCGTTTGGAACTTTGTTTCGTCGCTGGATCTCCCACTGTCATCGCTAGATAGATAAGAGTACCGTCACACTATACGATTTACCTACGATCACGACCAGCGATACGACCTGGCCGTGATCGTAGGTAAATCGTAGTGTGGTCGCTGGGGAGCTGTCACACAGACAGCTCTCCAGCGACCAACGATGCCGAGGTCCCCGGGTAACCAGGGTAAACATCGGGTTACTAAGCGCAGGACCGCGCTTAGTAACCCGATGTTTACCCTGGTTACCAGCGTAAAATAAACCAAACAGCACATACTTACATTCCGGTGTCTGTCCGTCACCGCTGTGCTCTGCTTTCACTTTACGGCCGGCAGTCAGTGAGTGCGGGAAGCAGACGGCAAGGGACCTGACGGACACCGGAATGTAAGTATGTGCTGTTTGTTTTTTTTTACATTTACGCTTGTAACCAGGGTAAACATCGGGTTACTAAGCGCGGCCCTGCGCTTAGTAACCCGATGTTTACCCTGGTTACAAGCGAACGCATCGCTAGATCGCATCGCTAGATCGGTGTCATACACACCGATCTAGCGATGACAGCGGGAGATCCAGCAACGAAAGAAAGTTCCAAACGATCTGCTACGACGTACGATTCTCAGTAGGATCCCTGATCGCTGCTGCGTGTCAGACACAGCGATATCGTAACGATATCGCTGGAACGTAACGAATCGTACCGTCGTAGCGATCGAAATGGCACTGTGTGACGGTACCCTTAGCGATGCTACAGCGATCCCGACAACGATATGACCTGTCAGGGATCGTTGCTGCGTCGCTATGTGGTCGCTGGTGAGATGTCAAACTGTGAGATCTCCCCAACGACGCAGCAGCGATGCGGCGACCTGTAGCGACCTGTACAACGATGTCACATGGCAGCTATTTCATGACGATTAACAGACCTCAATGAGGGACGTCCTGTCATGAGGTCGTTGGTAAGGTGTCAAACACAGCGATGTGTGCTACTCAGCGGGACCTCAACGTTAAAAAAAAGGTCCAGGTCATTCCGACACGACCAGCGATCTCACAGCAGGGGCCTGGTCGCTGCTACGTGTCACACATAGCGAGATCGCTACTGAGGTCGGTGTTGCGTCACAAAACTTGTGACTCAGCAGCGATCTCGCTAGCGATCTCGCTTTGTGTGACGGGGGCTTAAGATAAGGAGCTGCAGGTCTGCAGTGAATGGCCATGCATTGTGGAGGGGGGTGAGAGAATCATGTAATCTGGGCGAGAGAGACTTATGGGAGAGAGAGTGTAACTGCTGGTGATAGCAGATCACGGGGCAGTCACCCACAAAATGGCACTGCCTTGTGATGCTACTCTCTTCATCCTGCCCCAGGGATACTAGACCACCAAAAAGGGAGGGAAATGGTGATGTCAGCAGTTACTGCCCCATTAACAGTTTGCTGCTAACAGTAAAGCTGGTAATTCTTACTATAGCTGCTTGAGGTCTAAAACGGAAAATGCTCCCCCTAGCTGTAAACGTAAAAAAAATATATATATATATATATATATATATATATATATATATATATTTTTACTTGTTTGTAAGAAAATATATAATTTTTTTCATATAGAAAGGTTTGCAAGCAGTGAAAACATTGCATTGATACATTTTAATTACTATTTTATGGTTAATTTCACAAAAAAACAAAAATACAAGAAAACTAGTGGCACCTTCCCTTTAAAACACATAGTTCATCATAACCCAAAACAGGGCAGCTTTACCATCTGAGAAAATGAAGAACCTCATCCACCAATACCGAAAAAACTTTAAGCTATCATTGATGTTAGAGGGGGCAATACACTGTATTAAGAAATGCGCTATGTAAACTTTTGGATGTTTTATGTTGTCATTATGAATTAAAAAGAGAATACACAGTAGTTTGACAATAAATGGCTTCATCATTAACCATGAGTGGAGGAAAAGTTTTGGCATTCTCATAAACTCTGAAAAAAGGCCAAGAAAGCAAACATTATGCTGGGGTATATAAACTTTTGAGCGCAAGTATGTATGTATGTATGTATGTATGTATGTATGCATGTACATATATCAAAGGGGAGCTGAGAGCTGGAGAAGATGTGGAAGGTGAAGGCAGCAGTGATTCTAGTGGTGATAGGAGCACTTGGAGCAGTGACCCCCTAAGTTGGGAAAATGGCTACAACAGATTCCAGGAGCAACATCTGAACTCTGTGTCCAGAAAAGTGCAATGCTGGGAACAACTAAGGGTGGTTTCACACTTGCGTTTTTGTCTGCAGCGTTTTTTTTTTCAAAAAAACGCATGTGTTTTTTTCCTATATTTAACATTGAAAACGCATGCGTTTTTTGTTGTACGCGTTTGGTCGCGTTTTGAAACGCATGCGTTTTTTTACTGCATGCGTTCATTTTCAGAAATGCAACCTGTAGTATTTTTGAGAGGCGTTTTTTGGACCAAAAAAAACGCATGCGTTTTCATGCGTTTTTTTGGGGTCAAAAAATACATTGGAGTCAATGGGGACGCATGCGTTTTTTTGTGCATGCGTTTTTTTGCGTTAAAAACGCATGTGTTTTTATATTCAAAAACCAGAAAACACACTAATATGCCACCCCCCAACATAAAAGTGATAAAGGGATCCTAACCCTAACCCTACCCCTAACCCTAAGGGATCCTAACCCTACCCCTAACCCTAATCCCTTTAGGGTTAGGGGTAGGGTTAGGGGTAGGGTTAGGATCCCTTAGGGTTAGGGTAGGGTTAGGATCCCTTAGGGTTAGGGGTAGGGTTAGGGGTAGGGTCCCTTAGGGTTAGGGGTAGGGTTAGGATTCCTTAGGGTTAGGGGTAGGATCCCTTAGGGTTAGGGGTAGGGTTAGGGGTAGGGTTATAGGGTTAGGATCCCTAACCCTACCCCTAACTATTTCTGTTTATAGTGGGTTTTTTACTTTATTTTGATGATTGGCAGCTGTCACACATTTCTCAGCATGCGTTTAAAAAACGCAAACGCATGAAAAAACGCATGTAAACGCGTCAAAACGCCGCATTTTTTTCACCACATGCAAAAACGCATGCGTCAAAAAAACGCAGCGTTTGCACGGGTTTACATGCGTTTTTTCACCATGCGTTTTTTTGCGTTTTTTACCGCAAAAACGCACTCAAAAAAACGCAAATGTGAAACCAGCCTAAGATGCAGCGCAGAACTCTCAAACTCCCAGGACCCAAGAATGTGGAATGACAAACAAGTCCACCCCCATTGGGGGGTGAGAAGGAAGTATTTTATGCACACATACACATTGTTGAAACCAGAAGTTTATGTACACAATATAAAAAGACACATCTACATGGTTTTTTTCACAATGTGGCAGAAACAAATTACACTTGACAACAAATTTTTCAAAAGTTATGCTTCCTTGAAAAACTTAAGGTTATTATGATGATACCACACCAGCTAAGCAAAAATATAAGAAAATAGTCTGTATCACGTAGAAATTTTACGAAACATGAGATTGTTTTACTGATTATGAAGCATTTAAAGGGAATTTGTCACCATATTTGACCGATATAAACTATTAATATGTTAATACAGGTTATAGAATGCTGAAAGCAGTCCTATCTGTGTGTATGATATCAGATGTCTCGTTGAGAAATCATCTTTTATCACTTTATATGAATGACCTCTTCAAGGCTCTGGGGGAGATGGTGCCTGGAAGATAACTCTGCCTCCAGAGCTTATTTTACTTTAAGAGAAGTTACTGGATAGCGCCTGTTCTTTTTTTAACGCCTGATGATGTCACACGGCCAGCTAATCACAGTAGTGCCACAACCAAGATGGCTACAGCATTACAGTGATGCTCAGGCAATTCATCATGCTTATTGGCTGGGTAATAGGCGCCAAAAATGCAGAGCAGGGATTCGAGTTTTCCACAGAGTTTTACCTCCTTCCCTCTGCCAGGTCATTAAAAATGGGTAGTGGCTGGGTCTTCCAGCACGACAATGACCCAAAACATACAGCCAAGGCAACAAAGGAGTAGCTCAAAAAGAAGCACATTGAGGTCATGGAGTGGCCTAGCCAGTCTCCAGACCTTAATCCCAAAGAAAACTTATGGAGGGAGATGAAGCTCCGAGTTGCCAAGTGACAGCCTCAAAATCTTAATGGATTAGAGATGATATGCAAAGAGGAGAGGACCAAAATTCCTCCTGACATGTGCGCAAACTCATCATCAACTACAAAAAAAGTCTGACTGCTGTGATTGCCAACAAGTGTTTTGCCACCAAGTATTAAGTCTTGTTTTCCAGAAGGATCAAATACTTATTTCTCACTGCAAAATGCAAATAAATGTATATAGTTTATACAATGTGATTTTCTGGATTTTATTTTTGATATTATATCTCTCAATGTTAAAATAAACCTACCCTTAAAATTATAAACTGTCCATGTCTTTATCAGTGGCCAAACTTACAAAATCAGCAAGGGATCAAATACTTATTTCCCCCACTGTATTGCAGCATCTGCACAATTATTTTGCCCCTACTGAAGCCCCTAAGTGGTCTCACCCACTAGGATACCCATTTCATGACTCCCATAGAGTATGATGACCTCACACAGTTAGATGGTAACTACTGCCCCCCATGGGCAGTATTCACCAAAGCCCCAATAGACAGCATGATGTCCACCACAGGCCCCTATAGAAAGTATGTCTACCAAAGCCCCATACAGTATGATGGTCACTACAGCGCACCACGCAGTATAACGGCCACCAAAGACCTCCACATATTTTGATTACCTCCACAGCCATCCCACACATTATAATGTCCACAACAGCTACGCCACACAGCGCCCTATATGGTATGATGGCTCACCTCACAACCTTCTATGTGTTATGCTGGTCTACCCACGGCCCTTTTGTATAGTATGATGGTCCACCCCACAGTCCCCTATATAACATGCTGGCCCACCTCACAGGCCACTATATAGTATGAAGGTCTTCTCAACAGTCCCCTATCAGCCCCTTATATAAAATGATGGTCCCTTAATAGCACGCTATATATTATGATTGTCCACCTCACAGCCTCCTATATAGTATGATGATCCACCCCACAGCAACCTATGTAATATGATGGTCCCCCAATAATAAAAAAAATCTTATTCTCACTTAATCCTGGCACCTCAATCTCTGCAGCCTCGGTCTACTTTTCTGTACGGTATTGTAGTGGATGCTGGTGGTACGATGTAGTGACGTCATCGCACTACCAATGTACTGTGCGTGGCGCCGGCCTTCGGCAGATTGTGGTCTACAAGGAAGCCTGCTGGGCTAAGTAAAGGAGTTGGTGGATCTATCTTCCATCAAAACGGTTAAAAGTATTAGTGTCCTAGGGACGCCAATTCTTTTAACAGTGTAGCACACAATGCAGCATTTGCCAGAATTGCCAGTCTGACCTTGCCTTCCACATTATCGTATCCAGCTACAAGCTCCCATCTAACATTATAATCCAATCACCATCTTGAAATTTATATCTCTCTCCTCTTACCAATCCCCACATTCAGATCCGTTTTTCTGTGCAGGGCTATCCAAAGCCACAGGTTGGGGAGTCTTGGAGACTGTATTAGTCTATGTACACTTCTCTGTCCAATAGTTCCCATTTATTTCAGCCACCAGAAAACACACATCCAATTGCCTAAACAGTAGGTACGGGAATAAAGTTCCCCCAAGTGTATGTGCACATCAAAAAAACGAAAACAATAGTAAAAAAAAGATGTACTAAGAATGCTAGAAAAATGGAAAAATGTCAGGCAGATAAAACAAAAAAGAGCAAGTTATTTTGATTTGATCATAGTCTATTCTCTTTGGAAACTTTCAGAAAATTCTGGACAACAACTTTAAAACCAACTAACAACAATAAACAATAAAATGAAATAAAAACACATTAAATAAAGAAATAAAGTAAGAAAAATAATATATTATACATCTATAGCTCTGGCATAAATTAAGAGACCACCACATCAAAACCCTGTCATGGGCAGCCCAATCTCCAGACCGGAACCCCATTGAAATCTTCTGGAATGTAATCAAGAGGATGATGGATAGTCACAAGTAGGGTTGAGCGACTTTTACTTTTTTAAGGTCGAGTCCGGTAATATGTAATCCGTACTGCGAGATTTTCTCGCAGGCTTGCAAAACCGATATATGGACATACAATGGATCCATGTGCTCAAAAAATCATAAAAACATATGTACTGTCTATAATATATATATATATATATATATATATATATATATATATATATATATACAGTGGGGCAAAAACCCTATAGAAAACCTTTGGAGGGAGTTGAAAGTCCGTGTTGCCAAGCGAAAAGCCAAAAACATCACTGCTCTAGAGGAGATCTGCATGGAGGAATGGGCCAACATACCAACAACAGTGTGTGGCAACCTTGTGAAGACTTACAGAAAACGTTTGACCTCTGTCATTGCCAACAAAGGATATATTACAAAGTATTGAGATGAAATTTTGTTTCTGACCAAATACTTATTTTCCACCATAATATGCAAATAAAATGTTAAAAAAACAGACAATGTGATTTTCTGGATTTTTTTTTCTCAGTTTGTCTCCCATAGTTGAGGTCTACCTATGATGTAAATTACAGACGCCTCTCATCTTTTTAAGTGGTGGAACTTGCACTATTGCTGACTGACTAAATACTTTTTTGCCCCACTGTATATCATTGACACACATACCGGTATATACAGTTATATGAAAAAGTTTGGGCACCCCTATAAATCCTAAGCTTAATGTTTTATAAAAATTGTTTTTTTTGCAACAGCTATTTCAGTTTCATATATCTAATAACTGCTGGACACAGTAATGTTTCTGCCTTGAAATGAGGTTTATTGTACTAACAGAAAATGTGCAATCTGCATTCAAACAAAATTTGACAGGTGCATAAGTATGGGCACCCCACCAGAAAAGTGACATTAATATTTAGTAGATCCTCCTTTTGCAAAAATAACAGCCTCTAGTCGCTTCCTGTAGCTTTTAATGAGTTCCTGGATCCTGGATGAAGGTATTTTTGACCATTCCTCTTTACAAAACAATTCCAGTTCAGTTAAGTTTGATGGTCGACGAGCATGGACAGCCCTCTTCAAATGATCCCACAGATCTTCAATGATATTCAGGTCTGGGGACTGGGATGGCCATTCCAGAACAGTGTAATTGTTCCTCTACATGAATGCCTGAGTAGATTTGGAGCGGTGTTTTGGATCATTATCTTGCTGAACGATCCATCCCCTGCGTAACTTCAACTGTGTCACTGATTCATGAACATTATTGTCAAGAATCTGCGGATACGGAGTTTAACAAGTTTCCCGCATTGTCCACACAGCCCCAAAGCATGATGGAACCTCCACCAAATTTTACTGTGGGTAGCAAGTGTTTTTCTTGAAACGCTGTGTTTTTTGGCCGCCATGCATAACACCTTTTTGTATGACCAAACAACTCAATCTTGGTTTCATCAGTCCACAGGACCTTCTTCCAAAAAGAAATTGGCTTCTCCAAATGTGCTTTTACATACCTCAGCTGACTCTGTTTGTGGTGTGCTTGCAGAAACGGCTTCTTTTGCATCACTCTCCCATACAGCTTCTTCTTGTGCAAAGTGCATTGTATAGTTGACCGATGCACAGTGACACCATCTGCAGCAAGTTGATGCTGCAGCTCTCTGGAGGTGGTGTGAGGATTGTCCTTGACTGATCTCACCATTCTTCTTCTCTGCCTTTCTGATGTTTTTCTTGGCCTGCCACTTCTGGCCTTAACAAGAACTGTACCTGTGTTCTTCCATTTCCTTACTATGTTCCTCACAATGGAAATTGACAGGTTAAATCTCTGAGACAGCTTTTTGTATCCTTCCCCTGAACAACTATGTTGAATAATCTTTGTTTTCAGATCATTAGACAGTTGTTTTGAGGAGCCCATGATGCCACTCTTCAGAGGAGATTCAAACAGGAGAACAACTTGCAAGTGGCCACT
The DNA here is from genome assembly GCF_032444005.1 of Ranitomeya imitator. Lineage (NCBI taxonomy): Eukaryota > Metazoa > Chordata > Amphibia > Anura > Dendrobatidae > Ranitomeya > Ranitomeya imitator. The sequence goes on along the minus strand of NC_091290.1, from coordinate 70,350,671 downwards.
TTAAGTAGCTTTTCTCATGATTGCATACACCTGGCTATGAAGTTCAAAGCTCAATGAGGTTAGAAAACAAAAAAAGTGCTTTAGTAAGTCAGTAAAAAGTAGGTAGGAGTATTTAAAACAAGAAAATGATAAGGGTGCCCATACTTATGCACCTGTCAAATTTTGTTTGAATGCAGATTGCACATTTCCTGTTAGTACAATAAACCTCATTTCAAGGCAGAAACATTACTGTGTCCAACAGTTATTAGATGTATGAAACTGAAATAGCTGTTGCAAAAAAAAACAAATTTTATAAAACATTAAGCTTAAGATTAATAGGGGTGCCCAAACTTTTTCATATAACTGTATATATATTTATATTTTCTTCAGCGCGATATAGCAGAAAAGCCGGTAATTCAATTGCCGGATTTTCATTTCTCCTTCCTAAACCCGACATGATATGAGACATGGTTTACATACAGTAAACCATGTCATATTCCCATTATTTTGCATATTACACACTACTAATGTTAGTAGTGTGTATGTGCAACATTTGGGCGCTGTAGCTATTAAATTTAAGGGTTAAATCGCGGAAAAAATTGGTGTGGGTTCCCGCGCAATTTTCTCCGTCGGAGTGGTAAAGCCAGTGACTGAGGGCAGATATTAACCCCTTTACCCCCAAGGGTGGTTTGCACGTTAATGACCGGGCCAATTTTTACAATTCTGACCACTGTCCCTTTATGAGGTTATAACTCTGGAACGCTTCAACGGATCCCAGTGATTCTGACATTGTTTTCTCGTGACATATTGTCCTTCATGACAATGGTAAAAATTATTTGATAGTGCCTGCGTTTATTTGTGAAAAAAACGGAAATTTGGCAAAAATTATGAAAATTTCGCAATTTTCCAACTTTGAATTTTTATGCAATTAAATCACAGAGATATGTCACACAAAATACTTAATAAGTAACATTTCCCACATGTCTACTTTACATCAGCACAATTTTGGAACCAAAAATTTTTTTTGTTAGGGAGTTATAAGGGTTAAAAGTTGACCAGCAATTTCTCATTTCTACAACACCATTTTTTTTTTTAGGGACCACATCTCACTTGAAGTCATTTTGAGGGGTCTATATGATAGAAAATACCCAAGTGTAACACCATTCTAAAAACTACACCCCTCAAGGTGCTCAAAACCATATTCAAGAAGTTTATTAACCCTTCTGGTGCTTCACAGGAATTTTTTGAATGTTTAAATAAAAATGAACATTTAACTTTTTTTCACAAAAAATTTAATTCAGCTCCAATTTGTTTTATTTTACCAAGGGTAACAGGAGAAAATGGACCCCAAACATTGTTGTACAATTTGTCCTGAGTACGCCGATACCCCACATGTGGGGGTAAACCACTGTTTGGGCGCATGGCAGAGCTCGGAAGCGAAGGAGCGCCATTTGACTTTTCAATGCAAAATTGACTGGAATTGAGATGGGACGCCATGTTTCGTTTGGAGAGCCCCTGATGTGCCTAAACATTGAAACCCCCCACAAGTGACACCGGTCATGCCGTTGCTGCCGCCGCCTCTCCCCACTGCAGCTTGCCGGGTGCGCGCGCGCGTCGCATTCAGCTCTGCACGTGCGGACATCTGATTCCTCTGTTGGCGCTCTTTCCTGTCCTCTCCGTCATCCTGGAGGACTGTAACCCGGAAGTAGCTCCCATGCTGCTATGTAAACTGCTTTCTGCTGCTTCTCTGTGCCTGATGTTCATTTGTGTTTACAAGTGCTTCTGGTCACCTGTGGTCTCTGTGCGTTCCTAGCTCTCTGACTTTGGGTCTCCCCCGCCCTCTGCAGTGCCTGCCTGTTTCCTGTGTTCCTGCCTTGTTCCTTCAGTTCCTTTTCCTCTGCGGTACCTGCCCGGCTCCTATATCTTTTCCTTGCTCCTGTCAGCCTCGGTTTCTCCATATTGTCCTGCCAGCCTCCGTGCCTCCGTAGCGTTCCCATCTTCTCCCTTGTCTCAGTAGTTCCTTTCTGTTCCCTCTTTCCCTTTGTGCCTGCTGTGTTCCCATCTGTTCTCAGTCGACCCTCCAGCTTCCGTGGCGATAGTCCCTCACGGGCCTGCCCCTAACTCTCCCTGTATAGGGGGCGGTCCACCTGGTCAGCTCGTCTGAGAGGGGTTCGTCATCACGGTCCAGTGGGTCCACTCTCCGTTTTTCACTGTTTGAATCTACATGCTCTAATAGGACTGCACTCGGGTGACATCCGAGTGCAGCCAGATTCTTACAGCGTCACAGTAACATCAGGCCATGGACCCCGCTGGAGTCTCCGCCACTCAAAAGGAGTTACTCTTTTTGCGTGAAAACCAGACTAGGATCATGTCATTTTTAAAGAATATGGAGTCTCGCCTAGCGGCTTTACAGCCTTCTGATCCTGGTATTGCTCCGCAGTTGGTTGCCCTTCAGCAGGAGCTAGGTCAACAACGGGACACTCGGTCCCATATTTTGAATTTTATGGCCTCCATTAATGATCGGCTTCTCTCCCTCCAGAATGTGGCCTCTGTTTCCACTCCTGTCTCTGCGCCACAACCCTCGCCCCGACTTGCTAGACCTCCTCGGTATGGTGGGGATTCTAAAGCATGCCGTGGCTTTCTTAATCAATGCCAGTTGCATTTTGAATTGTCTCCGCTACTTTATCCTACCGACCGAGCTAAGGTTGCTTTTATAGTATCCCATTTGGAGGGTGAGGCTTTGGCATGGGTTAATCCCCTCTGGGAGCGTGATGATCCTTTGGTCTCCCAACTCAATCCGTTCCTGGATACCTTCCGTAAGGTTTTTGATGAACCTGGTTGTCTGGTCTCTACCACTGAGTCCCTCTTTAACCTTTACCAGGGTACTCTCTCAGTAGCCCAGTACGCCATTCGTTTCCGGTCTCTGTCCTCAGACCTTGGGTGGAATAATGAGGCTTTGGTTGGAGCGTTTTGGCGTGGTTTGTCTTCACGGATTAAGGATGAGTTGGCGGGACAGGACACTCCCACCTCTTTGGATGATCTTATCTCCTTGGTTATACGCATTGATCTGCGCTTTCAGGAGTGCACTCGTGAGCTTGCCAGAGAGAGGAGACCTCTTCGCCAGACCACTGTTGCTCGAGGGACTTCTTTTTCTCAAGCAGCCCCGGTGGCTTCTTCATCTTCTCCTGAACCCATGCAGGTCGATCGCCTTAAGTCTTCTGAGCAACGCCGCAAGGAGAGACTCGCACAAGGTCTTTGTTTTTACTGCGGCAGTGCCTCTCATCTCTTACGCGCTTGTCCTCAAAAGCCGGGAAACGCATCCGCCTAGGACAGGTAAGAGAGGCCTTCCTAGGTGGTTATGATTCCTCTCCGCCTCTGGTTTTGTCTGTTATTCTACATTTAGGTTCCCGTCACTTTTCTCTGGAGGCTTATGTTGATTCAGGAGCGGCTGGGAACTTTGTTCAGCTCGAGGTTGTTAACAGGCTTGGGATACCTGTTAGACCCTTGGAGACTCCTAGACAAATAGCTTCCGTCGATGGTCAGCCTTTGCGGGAGACCGTCAACTTGGTTACGGAGGAAGTCGAACTTCAGATTGGAGCTCTTCATCGTGAGAAACTGGCCTTTTATGTTTTACCTTCTTTGTCTCATTCTTTCCTTTTGGGTCTTCCTTGGTTGAGAGATCACGAACCCACGCTGGACTGGCGTACTGGAGATGTTCTACGGTGGGGACAGTCTTGTCTGAACAGGTGCCTGCTTCCCGTCAAGCCTGCGTCCTCCTCTCGGTCTGCTTAGGAATCCGTGGGAATTCCTCCAGCCTATTGCGCTTTGTCGGACGTCTTTAACAAGAAGGAAGCGGAGATTTTGCCGCCGCACCGCTCTTATGACTGCCCGATAGACCTTGTTCCTGGTTCTACTCCACCTAGGGGTCGTATTTACCCATTGTCTCCTACCGAGACTCAAGCCATGTCCGAATATATTCAAGAGAATCTGGCCAGAGGCTTCATTCGAAAGTCTTCCTCACCTGCAGGAGCTGGGTTCTTCTTCGTTAAAAAGAAGGACGGTTCTCTTCGCCCATGTATAGACTACCGGGGTCTCAACACCATCACGATCAAAAACAAGTACCCACTTCCTCTCATACCAGAACTCTTTGATCGTCTGTGTGGAGCACGAATCTTTACCAAATTGGATCTCAGAGGAGCTTATAATTTGATCCGTATCCGTTCTGGTGACGAGTGGAAGACTGCGTTTAATACCAGAGATGGTCATTATGAATATTTGGTTATGCCATTCGGTTTATGCAATGCACCCGCAGTCTTCCAGGAGTTCGTAAATGATGTTTTTCGGGATCTACTTTACACCTGTGATGTAGTGTACTTGGAAAGATATCCTTGTGTTCTCTCCAGATCTGTCTACTCACAGAAGAGATGTACGGCAAGTACTTCAGCGTTTGAGAGAGAATCGGCTGTACGCAAAACTGGAAAAATGTGTCTTCGAACAGTCATCTCTACCCTTCTTGGGTTTCATCATTTCCGACGCTGGTTTGTGTATGGATCCGGGAAAAGTTTCTGCCGTGCTCAACTGGCCGCGTCCTCTTGGAGTGAAAGCAATTCAGCGATTTCTTGGATTTGCTAACTACTATCGGCAGTTTATACCTCACTTTTCCTCTCTTTCAGCTCCAATCTCCTCCATGATTCGGAAGGGTGCCAATCCTCATCTGTGGTCGTCTGAGGACGAAGAGGCTTTCCGGTCCATCAAGCAAGCCTTTGCCTCAGCTTCTATTCTTCATCGTCCAGTGGCCAATAAACCCTTCATCCTTGAAGTAGATGCTTCTGCAATTGGAGCTGGAGCTGTGCTCTCGCAGAAATCCTCTTCTGGTCGTCTTGTGCCCTGTGGTTTTTTCTCAAAGATCTTCTCCTCCTCAGAAAAAAATTATTCCATCGGTGATAAAGAACTTTTGGCAATCAAGTTGGCATTAGAGGAGTGGCGGTACCTCTTAGAAGGGGCTTTACATCGTTTTATAATCTACAGCGATCACAAGAATCTGGCGTTTATTCGTTCTGCGCAAAGACTTAATCCTCGGCAGGCCAGGTGGGCCTTGTTTTTCGCCAGGTTTGACTTCGATTTTCGTTTCTTGCCAGGAAATAAAAACTCCAAAGCCGACGCTCTGTCTAGGTCATTCCAGGTGGTGGATTTGGAGGACGAGCCTGCACACATCATTGATCCTGCCAGAGTCATCACAGTTGCTCCAGTCTCTCTCACTTCGTTGCCTCCGGGTAAGACCTTTGTCGCTGAAGGGAACAGGAGACGTGTCTTACTTTGGGGTCACGCCTCCAAACTGGCTCTCTCGTTTTTACTGGTGGCCAACGTTGTCTAAGGATGTCCAAAGTTTTGTCGCCTCTTGTCCTTCCTGTGCCAAGAATAAGATTCCCAGGCAACTACCTTCTGGGCTTCTACATCCTTTGCCAGTACCTTCCTCTCCGTGGCAACATTTATCTATGGATTTCATCACTGATCTGCCTCATTCTTCTGGTTCCACCGTCATCTTCGTGGTCATGGACCGTTTCTCCAAGATGGCTCATTTCATCGCTCTCCCAGGTTTACTTTCTGCTCCCGAATTGGCAAAGATTTTTGTTCACCATATTTTTCGTCTTCATGGTCTTCCTTTACATATTGTTTCTGACCGAGGTGTTCAATTCACCGCCCGCTTCTGGAGATCCCTCTGCAAATCTATGAACATTTCGCTTGATTTTTCTTCGGCCTACCATCCACAGTCCAATGGCCAGGTGGAACGTACTAATCAGACCTTGGTAACTTATCTCCGTCATTTTTCCAATTCTCATCAGAATGATTGGTCTGACTTACTGCCATGGGCTGAGTTTTCTTACAATAACCATCCCAGAGAAGCCACTAACAAATCTCCATTTTTTATCGTCTACGGTCAACATCCTGGTCTTCCTCTTCCGATTCCTCCTGTCTCTACTGTACCAGCGGCTGATCTTCTGTCTAGAGAGTTCTCCAGGGTCTGGGCAGGAGACCAAGTCCACCCTTGAGTTGGCTCAAGTTAGGATGAAGAGACATGCGGACAAAAGACGTCTTGATTCTCCTATATTCCATCCTGGGGACAAGGTTTGGGTTTCTTCTAAATTTATCCGTCTCAAAATCCCTTCACATAAGCTGGGTCCTCGCTATATCGGTCCATTCGAAGTTTTGTCTCGTATTAATGACGTTTCTTACAAACTTAAGTTGCCTACCTCTCTGCGTATTTCTAATTCTTTTCATGTGTCTCTCCTTAAACCTGTAGTTTTTAATCAGTTTCATTCTTCTAACCTTTGTTCTCCTTCGCCTGTTTCCGAGGATGATGTCTTTGAAGTTAGGGACATTTTAGCCATGAAAAAACTTAGAGGGAGAACTTTGTTTTTGGTTGACTGGAAGGGTTTTGGTCCTGAGGAGAGGTCCTGGGAGCCTCGAGAGAACATTCGGGCTCCTCGTATTTTGTCCCGGTTTCTTTCTAGTCTTAAAAAGGAGGGGCGTAAAGATGGGGGTACTGTCATGCCGTTGCTGCCGCCGCCTCTCCCCACTGCAGCTCGCCGGGTGCGCGCGCGCGCGCGTCGCATTCAGCTCTGCGCATGCGCACATCTGATTCCTCTGTTGGGGCTCTTTCCTGTCCTCTCCGTCATCCTGGAGGACTGTAACCCGGAAGTAGCTCCCATGCTGCTATGTAAACTGCTTCCTGCTGCTTCTCTGTGCCTGATGTTCATTTGTGTTTACAAGTGCTTCTGGCCACCTGTGGTCTCTGTGCGTTCCTAGCTCTCTGACTTTGGGTCTCCCCCGCCCTCTGCAGTGCCTGCCTGTTTCCTGTGTTCCTGCCTTGTTCCTTCAGTTCCTTTTCCTCTGCGGTACCTGCCCGGCTCCTATATCTTTTCCTTGCTCCCGTCAGCCTCGGTGTCTCCATATTGTCCTGCCAGCCTCCGTAGCGTTCCCATCTTCTCCCTTGTCTCAGTAGTTCCTTTCTGTTCCCTCTTTCCCTTTGTGCCTGCTGTGTTCCCATCTGTTCTCAGTCGACCCTCCAGCTTCCGTGGCGATAGTCCCTCACGGGCCTGCCCCTAACTCTCCCTGTATAGGGGGCGGTCCACCTGGTCAGCTCGTCCGAGAGGGGTTCGTCATCACGGTCCAGTGGGTCCACTCTCCGTTTTTCACTGTTTGAATCTACATGCTCTAATAGGACTGCGCTCGGGTGACATCCGAGTGCCGCCAGATTCTTACAGCGTCACAACACCATTTTGGAAAGTAGACCCCCTAAGGAACTTATCTAGCGGTGTGGTGAGCACTTTGACCCACCAAGTGCTTCACAGAAGTTTATAATGCAGAACCGTAAAAATAAAAAAATCATATTTTTTCACAAAAATTATCTTTTCGCCCCCAATTTTTTATTTTTCCAAGGGTAAGAGAAGAAATTGGACCCCAAAAGTTGTTGTACAATTTGTCCTGAGTATGCTGATACCCCATATGTGGGAGTAAACCACTGTTTGGGCGGATGGGAGAGCTCGGAAGGGAAGGAGCACCGTTTGACTTTTCAATGCAAAATTGACAGGAATTGAGATGGGACGCCATGTTGCGTTTGGAGAGCCACTGATGTGCCTAAACATTGAAACCCCCCACAAGTGACACCATTTTGGAAAGTAGACCCCCTAAGGAACTTATCTAGAGGTGTGGTGAGAACTTTGACCCACCAAGTGCTTCACAGAAGTTTATAATGCAGAGCCGTAAAAATAAAACAAAAAATTTTTCCCACAAAAATTATTTTTTTAGCCCCAGTTTTGTATTTTCCCGAGGGTAACAGGAGAAATTGGACCCCAAAATGTGTTGCCCAATTTGTCCTGAGTGCGATGATACACCATATGTGGGGGGAACCACTGTTTGGGCGCATGGGAGGGCTCGGAAGGGAAGGAGTGCCATTTGAATGCAGACTTAGATGGAATGGTCTGCAGGTGTCACATTGCATTTGCAGAGCCCCTAATGTACCTAAACAGTAGAAACCCCCCACAAGTGACCCCATATTGGAAACTAGACCCCCCAGGGAACTTATCTAGTGTTGTGAGAACTTTGAACCCCCAAGTGTTTCACTACAGTTTATAACGCAGAGCCGTGAAAATAAAAAATCCTTTTTTTCCCACAAAAATAATTTTTTAGCCCCCAGTTTTGTATTTTCCCAAGGGTAACAGGAGAAATTGGACCCCAAAAGTTGTTGTCCTATTTGTTCTGAGTACGCTGATACCCCATATGTTGGGGTAAACCCCTGTTTGGGCACACGGGAGAGCTCGGAAGGGAAGAAGCACTGTTTTACTTTTTCAACGCAGAATTGGCTGGAATTGAGATCGGACGCCATGTCGCGTTTTGAGAGCCCCTGATGTGCCTAAACAGTGGAAACCCCCCAATTATAACTGAAACCCTAATCCAAACACACCCCTAACCCTAATCCCAACAGTAACCCTAACCACACCTCTAACCTTGACACACCCCTAACCCTAATCCCAACCCTATTCCCAACTGTAAATGTAATCTAAACCCTAACTGTAACTTTAGCCCCAACCCTAACCCTAACTTTAGCCCCAACCCAAACTGTAGCCCTAACCCTAGCCTTAGCCCTAACCCTAGCCCCAGCCCTAATGGGAAAATGGAAATAAATAATTTTTTTTAATTTTTCCCTAACTAAGGGGGTGATGAAGGGGGGTTTGTTTTACTTTTATAGTGGGTTTTTTAGCGGATTTTTATGATTGGCAGCCGTCACACACTGAAAGACGCTTTTTATTGCAAACAATATTTTTTGCGTTACCACATTTTGAGAGCTATAATTTTTCCATATTTTGGTCCACAGAGTCATGTGAGGTCTTGTTTTTTGCGGGACGAGTTGACGTTTTTATTGGTAACATATTCGGGCATGTGACATATTTTGATCGCTTTTTATTCCGATTTTTGTGAGGCAGAATGACCAAAAACCAGCTATTCATGAATTTCTTTTGGGGGAGGCGTTTATACCGTTCCGCGTTTGGTAAAATTGATAAAGCAGTTTTATTCTTCGGGTCAGTACGATTACAGCGATACCTCATTTATATCATTTTTTTATGTTTTGGCGCTTTTATACGATAAAAACTATTTTCTAGAAAAAATAATTATTTTTGCATCGCTTTATTCTCAGGACTATAACTTTTTTATTTTTTTGCTGATGATGCTGTATGGCGGCTCTTTTTTTGCAGGACAAGATGACGTTTTCAGCGGTACCATGGTTATTTATATCTGTCATTTTGATCGCGTGTTATTCCACTTTTTGTTCGGCGGTATGATAATGAAGCGTTGTTTTTTTGCCTCGTTTTTTTTTTTCTTTCTTACGGGTGTTTACTGAAGGGGTTAACTAGTGAGCCAGTTTTATAGGTCGGGCCGTTACGGACGCGGCGATACTAAATATATGTACTTTTATTGTTTTTTTTATTTAGATAAAGAAATGTATTTATGGGAATAATTTTTTTTTTTCATTATTTAGGATATTTTTTATACATTTGGAATTTTTTTTTTTTTACTTTTTTACTTTGTCCCAGGGGGGGACATCACAGATCGGTGATCTGACAGTTTGCACAGCACTCTGTCAGATCACCGATCTGACTTACAGTGCTGCAGGCTTCACAGTGCCTGCTCTGAGCAGGCTCTGAGAAGCCACCTCCCTCCCTGCAGGACCCGGATGCTGCGGCCATCTTGGATCCGGGCCTGGAGCAGGGAGGGAGGTATGCAGACCCTCGCAGCAATGCGATCACATCGCGTTGCTGCGGGGGGCTCAGGGAAGCCCACAGGGAGCCCCCTCCCTGCGCGGTGCTTCCCTGCACCGCCGGCACATCGCGATCATGTTTGATTGCGGTGTGCCGGGGGTTAATGTGCCGGGGGTGGTCCGAGACCGCTCCTGGCACATAGTGCCGGATGTTAGCTGCGATAGGCAGCTAACACCCGGCCGCGATCGGCCGCGCTCCCCCCGTGAGCGCCGCCGATCGCGCTGGACGTACTATCCCGTCGGTGGTCATAGGGGCCCACCCCACCTCGACGGGATAGTATGTCCGATGTCAGAAAGGGGTTAATAGCCTGGAGAGGGTCCATGGTTATTGGCCTCCCCTGGCTAAAAACATCTGCCCCCAGCTACCCCAGAAAAGGGACATCTGGAAGATGCGCTTATTCTGGCACTTGGCCACTGTCTTCCCACTCCCTTGTAGCGGTGGGATATGTGGTAATGAAGGGTTAATGTCACCTTGCTATTGTATTGACCTACATTACCTTCATTCCCCGGGGTTTAACAGGCACGAGCACAGCTGCATTATAGCAGAGCTCCTGCCTGTAAAATATTTTAACCCTTTCAGATGGATTTACATCGTGGGACGTGACAGATCATCGGAAGGTATTAGATATTGTTGGTTTATTATTTTTAATTTGTTACAGGTCGAGGGTCTTCAGGTGGATTGAGAGTGGAATAAAATATTACAACAACCTGTGTGTTTATTTCATTAAAATACTTTGCAAAATTGTGTGTGGTTTTTTAACCATTTCATACTATTGGATTAATAATGGATAGGTGTCATAATTGACGCCTCTCCATTATTAATCTGGCTTAATGTCACCTTATAATAGCAAGGTGACATGAACCCTTCATTACCCCATATCCCACCGCTACACGGGAGTGGGAAGAGAGTGGCCAATTGCCAGAATAGGCGCATCTTCCAGATGTGCCTTTTCCGGGGTGGCTGGGGGCAGATGTTTTTATCCAGGGGGAGGCAATAACCGTGGACCCTCTCCAGGCTATTAATATCTGCCATCAGTCACTGGCTTTACCATTCTGGAGGAGAAAATTGCGCGGGAGCCAACGCCAATTTTTTCCGCGATTTAACCCTTAAATTTAATAGCTACAGCGCCCAAATTTTGCACATACACACTACTGGAATATGCAAAAAACAAAAAAAAAAATGGGAATATGACATGGTTTACTGTATGTAAACCATGTCTCATATCATGTCGGGTTTAGGAAGGAGAAATGAAAATCCGGCAATTGAATTATCGGCTTTTCTGCTGTATCGCGCTAAAGTAAATATATATATATATATATATATCTCAATGATAAATATATATATATATATGGCGCTGAACGCGTCATACGAAACCCGACTTTGGTGCGAAGATCGCCGACCGCATGGCCGATCCCACACTAGGGTCATAGGATCAGGTCGGGTTTCATGAAACCCGACTTTGCCAAAAGTCGGCGACTTTTGAAATTGTCCGATCCGTTTCGCTCAATCCTAGTCACAAGCCATCAAACAGAGAAGAAGTGCTTACATATTTGCCCCAGAAGCAGTGTGAAAGACTGGTGGAAAGCATGCCAAGACGCATGAAAGCTGTGATTAAAAATCATGGTTATTGAACAAAATATTGATTTCTGAACTCTTCCTGAGGTAAAATATTAGTATTGTTGTTTCTAAATGATTATGAACTTGTTTTCTTTGCATTATTTGAGGTTTGAAAACACTGGGATTTTATTTTTTTAATTTTGACCATTGGTCAAAAAAAAATACAAAATTTATTGCTTGGAAATTCGGAGACATGTTGTCAGAAGTTTATAGAATAAAAGAACAATTTTCATTTCACTCAAAAATATACCCATAAAGAGAAAAATCTGAGAAACTGAACATTTTGGAGTGGTCTCTTAATTTTTCGCCAGAGCTGTACATAAATACATATGCTATAAATTGAAGAACATTTTCACCATTTTCTCATTAAGCTTCAGTTAGTGGACGCTTTCTGTGACTTCGGTGTCATCAAGTGCTAAAACCTATTCATCTGGAAGCATTAGCTGGTCTATCACAATAGAGCAGAGAACATTACCCTAATGAGCGCAATCTGCCTATTACTTATTCCACATTATGGAACTTTAGAAGTTTTGCGTGCACTATTCCGAGTTAAATACTCCCACTTATGTTACGTTCCCGCAGCCTGGGACAAAGTTACTTTACACCAGCTCGATTACACAGAACAATTTCAAATAGCTGCTCACGTTTTTTCTGGAGGAGCTTATTATGGTAACAAACGGCCTATGAAAATGAGATTGATGGCAGGCGGATCACTTTCATTTGGTTAAACATACAGTAGGGGGTCTTTTTCCTGTCACCTGAAGTTCATGGCTGGATTCAGCTTACAAGTTGTTTAGTGATCTTCCACCGTATAAATCTCACAGCTGTTCCTCTATTATGAGCACACTGAAAATGTATTGCTATTCTACACCCACTAAAGTAACGACTCCGCATATTAATATTACACATCGCCCGCATTACACAGAATCATCTCTCGGCAAACTGCTAAATTGCTTCATAAAAAATAATAATTCAAGGAAAAATATATCCTTATTTATAACCAACTTTTATTCCCTAGTAAATGGGCAGTAAAGTATATGGCAGGAGCATTTACTAACTCCTATCTCTGTGTATTTTATGGAGTCGGAGATGCTTGTTTTTGGATTATTCATTCCTCATACAGTGTTTAGAGCAATACAGAAATGAGCGAAAGACAAAATATAATTTTTCTTTACACTCTAAGAGGAAATGTGACAATATACAGAAGACGTAAGCAGCGGTTAATGGCTGACTTGTAGTGTCTACATTTAGTGGACATTATGATGTTTATCTGTGATCTTTGCCTTTGTTATCATTATAAATTTAAAGAGAACCTGTCACCCCCAAAATCGATGGTGAGGTAAGCTCACCGTCATCAGGGGCTTATCTACAGCATTCTGTAATGCTGTAGATAAGCCCCCGATGTAACCTGAAAGATGAGAAAAAGTGGTTAGATTATACTCACCCATGGGCGGTCCAACTGCGGTCCGGTCAAATGGGTGTCTCAGGTCAGCTCCAGCGCCTCCTAACTTCATTCTATGATGTCCTCTTCTGGTCTTCACGCCGCGGCTCCGGCGCAGGCGTACTTTGTCTGCCCTGTTGAGGGCAGAGCAATGTACTGCAGTGCGCAGTGCCTCTCTGACCTTTCCGGCGCCTGCGCACTGCAGTACTTTCCTCTGCCCTCAACAGGGCAGACAAAGTACGCCTGCGCCAGAGCCGCGGCGTGAAGTCCAGAAGAGGACGTCATGGAATGAAGATGGGAGGCGCTGTTCCGGACCTGAGACACCCATCAGAGCGGGACCGCCCCTGGGTGAGTATAATCTAACCTCTTTTCTCATCTTTCAGGTAACATCGGCGGCTTATCTACAGCATTACAGAATGCTGTAGATAAGCCCCTGATGCCGGTGAGCTTACCTCACCATCGATTTTGGGGGTGACAGGTTCCCTTTAACATTCAAATTAAAAGAGGTTGTTTCAATCGGAAACCCAAATTTCAAATTGTATATTAAAAGAATAAAGTTGACACCACATTTAAGACCCACATGTAATAGCCTCAGGGACAATTAAAAAAGTAGTCTCTGGCTCTAAAGTGCTCAACCAGTCCAAAACATTACTCAGGCAAAAAATTGATTTAAATGGACACTGTGCAATGCTTCAATTCTCCTGTCCTGGTGCTGCTGAAAAATGAAACACATGTCGAAAGATTTCACATGACCACTCTAATCTAATTAAATGGGTTGTCTCATAAACAAAGTACATTTAAATTAACAGATCTTGGAATAATAAGTTACACAATTGGATGTGTTACAAAATAAATGTTCCTGTGCGGAGATAACCTTGTAAATGTGCTGTTATTTGCTGCATCAAACTTTACAGAAATGCTCCAGTTCATGGCTAGCACATACCACAGCTCCTGGGCCAGGGATGAACTTTTGCTTCCACTCCTGGACAGGAGCATGTGTATGTGCTACCCATGAACCGGAGCAGCTTCATTATAGGTCAGTGTACAGATGAAACCACAGAGGTTCACAGCTCCTACTTTCTGAGGTACACATGTCCCTGCTGGAGGACGCACAGTCTCCTGCCTGACTATACACTGGGCATTTTTTCTGTGTTTGCAATAAAGAAGCTAAAGCAAAAACACAGTTTTTCAAAGCATTTTTGGTGCGTTTCTTTCATGCTTTTTTTTCATTCAATTCAATGGGTGAAAAATGCTGAAAAAAGCTGAAAGAAGTGGCATGCTCGATGCTCAAAAATACAAGCAAAGACCAAAATACTGATGACAAAAAAAACAAGCTGTGTGCATGAGGTTTCTGAAATCTCATACACATAGCCGATACTCTCAAATGCCGCTGAAAATCAGCATAAAAAAGCATTAAATAAAAAATGCAGTGAAAATGTCCTGCCTTAGCCTAGTAGCAGGTTTCCTACTGGACAGCCAAGTTCTCTCCTTGTACAGGTATTGTATGGCAATTGCACTGGTGACTGTCTTCAAACTCAGCAAGCATACATCCCTTGCTATTGCCACTTCAGGAGTCCTGTAGTATTACGTAAGGTCAATGTCCAACTTGGGAAACTAGGGCAAAAAGATAGAAGTGACTCTCGCGATCCCCACTACATTCAAATACCGGTTTGGCATTATACCTGTTAGAAAGGAGTGTCAACTGTAAAATACACGTGGCTCCAGAACATCCACTGTGCCCAAATCATAAGTGGGATGTACAATTAAGGAGTGTGAAGAATCTTGGATATATCATTTCATGTCAATCATTTGTATTCTATTTGGCATGAGATTATAAAACCCCCTTCCCATGTGCAGCTGTAACAGGACACCTAGCACTGAAAGGGGTCAAGCCTCAAAAAGCTGTGAGTGACTGATCTCATAACATGAACCAGCTAAGATCAGAACAAAAGACTTGCTTGCAAAATAGATACCATGTGGTCTAACTGCTTTGTAGAGTCAGCTTTAATTTTATAAGGAGAATATGGACTTATTGTACATCCTGGTCACACATTGGTTATATATTCAAGATCTCTGGACCAGACAGAATTCCTTCCAGGGTCTTGAACCGTTCTAGCACCTCAGGGTGGAGAGATACATAAAATGGCTAGTAGGAGCCAGGTAGCAAAGCTGGGTTTGGTCTCAATGTGTAGCAGGGTTCAGCAAAGAGGGCAGGAGGAGCGTGACCCAAAGAGGATAAAAGCTAATGTAAGGCCATGTTGTTTCTTTCTGTTATGCTGCAGTTCACCTCCAAACTGGGGGCCATGTCCAGTAGCGTGCTGTGAAGGAATGAGGAACCAGCTGGCAGCCCATGCCCCCTGCAGACCAGCACAGACACGGTTTAACATAAGCAGATGGATCATGTCAATTACCAGTTTCATATCTTTTGTTCTACCACTATTGTATTTACATATCTGACCATTGTATATGTATAACCATTGTGTATATACTGCATTGTCTAGTGTGCCTGTCATGATCCCAGTGCAGGGTTTGACCTGCACGTCAGGGGTTAATGTTTTGATCAGTGCAGGCTCTGACCTGCACACCTGGGACTTATTATTGGCCTCTCTTTGGTTCGGGGAGAGCTTCTTATAGCCCTGGGACGCTCAATCTCTGTCAGTTATACTTTTGCTATTGGCTGAGTGTGTTGACCTCTGTTTGCTTGTGCCTGTATTCTAGTTAGCTTGTATGGTTCTGACTCGGTTCTGGTCCGTGGTGTGATTTTGCCTTTTGATTCTGTACTGTGTATCTGCTTATCCAGTTTTCTGATTTCTGCCACGTCTCTGACTATTCTTGATTTCCTTGCTCCTTGTGTACCGCGTTACGTCTCCCGTTTACGGACCTCGGCTTGTCTTGGATTGCGTCTCCCTCTGTTGTCTCATCCTTTCCCTGGTGTCCGGTGACTCCCTTTCCCTTCTCCTGTACCGTTGTTCCTGTAGTATCCTGCATACTCCAGCTACAGGATGATAAGCCCCGCCCCCTTGTCCCGTGACCACAGGTCCTTTCAGTACACTCACCACCTGGCATTCTGCTCACTCCAGCGCTGCTGTATCGGTGTTTTCTTGCCCAGCTCTCGGGCGCTGTGAGTACAGCTGTCACAGGCTGTCTGAGACTCTGGGTTCTCACTGTCAGGGCAGCATAAACCGCTGGGGAGTGCCACCTGGCGGTTTCTCCTGATAGTTTGCCTTGATAGTGCCCTTAAGGCGATTAAATATATAATTTAACCTTGGTCTGTTATTTTATATTGATCCACAAATCCATACATCCATTTCTTAAAGATTATAATTATTTCTTGGTTTAGCTTTCCGTGCTACCGAGGCTGGTTTATGTTCCGATTTAATTCCATTAACGGACCAGGTTTATGTCTAACAAGGAAATGGTAGTAGTCCTACCGAGCTGGCAGCGCTCTGATTCACTGGTGCTAATGAAAGTGGCCTCTCAACCTGTAAGGGTTGTGGTGCCACATCAGCGACTGTGTGGGCCACATCTTCTCACTCTCCGTGCCTCCTTGGTTCCGTGTAGACAGAAAATGTCTGTGTAAGGCCGGCTTCACACTCAGCGTATAAAAATACGGTCCGTTTTTTACGGCCGTAAAACGCTGAAAAGTCCCCAAAATAGTGGTCCGTAGCTCCTCCGTAGGCAGGGTGTTTCAGCTTTTTTTGCGCATGGCATCCTCTGTATGTAATCCGTATGTCATCTGTACTGCGTGTTTTTATCGCAGGCTTGCAAAACCGATATACGGCTATACAAGGGATCCATGTGTTAAAAAAAAACATATGTACTGTCTATATATATATATATATATATATATATATATATATATATATATATATATATATATACAGTGGGGCAAAAAAGTATTTAGTCAGTCAGCAATAGTGCAAGTTCCACCACTTAAAAAGATGAGAGGTGTCTGTAATTTACATCATAGGTAGACCTCAACTATGGGAGACAAACTGAGAAAAAAAAATCCAGAAAATCACATTGTCTGTTTTTTTAACAATTTATTTGCATACTATGGTGGAAAATAAGTATTTGGTCAGAAACAAAATTTCATCTCAATACTTTGTAATATATCCTTTGTTGACAATGACAGAGGTCAAACGTTTTCTGTAAGTCTTCACAAGGTTGCCACACACTGTTGTTGGTATGTTGGCCCATTCCTCCATGCAGATCTCCTCTAGAGCAGTGATGTTTTTGGCTTTTCGCTTGGCAACACGGACTTTCAACTCCCTCCAAAGGTTTTCTATAGGGTTGAGATCTGGAGACTGGCTAGGCCACTCCAGGACCTTGAAATGCTTCTTACGAAGCCACTCCTTTGTTGCCCTGGTGGTGTGCTTTGGATCATTGTCATGTTGAAAGACTCAGCCACGTTTCATCTTCAATGCCCTTGCTGATGGAAGGAGGTTTGCACTCAAAATCTCACGATACATGGCCCCATTCATTCTTTCATGTACCCGGATCAGTCGTCCTGGCCCCTTTGCAGAGAAACAGCCCCAAAGCATGATGTTTCCACCACCATGCTTTACAGTAGGTATGGTGTTTGATGGATGCAACTCCGTATTCTTTTTCCTCCAAACACGACAAGTTGTGTTTCTACCAAACAGTTCCAGTTTGGTTTCCTCAGACCATAGGACATTCTCCCAAAACTCCTCTGGATCATCCAAATGCTCTCTAGCAAACTTCAGACGGGCCCGGACATGTACTGGCTTAAGCAGTGGGACACGTCTGGCACTGCAGGATCTGAGTCCATGGTGGCGTAGTGTGTTACTTATGGTAGGCCTTGTTACATTGGTCCCAGCTCTCTGCAGTTCATTCACTAGGTCCCCCCGCGTGGTTCTGGGATTTTTGCTCACCGTTCTTGTGATCATTCTGACCCCACGGGGTGGGATTTTGCGTGGAGTCCCAGATCGAGGGAGATTATCAGTGGTCTTGTATGTCTTCCATTTTCTAATTATTGCTCCCACTGTTGATTTCTTCACTCCAAGCTGGTTGGCTATTGCAGATTCAGTCCTCCCAGCCTGGTGCAGGGCTACAATTTTGTTTCTGGTGTCCTTTAACAGCTCTTTGGTCTTCACCATAGTGGAGTTTGGAGTCAGACTGTTTGAGGGTGTGCACAGGTGTCTTTTTACACTGACAACAAGTTTAAACAGGTGCCATTACTACAGGTAATGAGTGGAGGAAAGAGGAGACTCTTAAAGAAGAAGTTACAGGTCTGTGAGAGCCAGAAATCTTGATTGTTTGTTTCTGACCAAATACTTATTTTCCACCATAATATGCAAATAAAATGATAAAAAAACAGACAATGTGATTTTCTGGATGTTTTTTTCTCAGTTTGTCTCCCATAGTTGAGGTCTACCTATGATGTAAATTACAGACGCCTCTCATCTTTTTAAGTGGTGGAACTTGCACTATTGCTGACTGACTAAATACTTTTTTGCCCCACTGTATATATATATGTCAGTAGACACATATATGTATATATATTAGTATTTCATCCAGCGCGATATAGCAGTAAGCCGGTAATTCAATTGCCG
Organism: Ranitomeya imitator; assembly: GCF_032444005.1. NCBI lineage: Eukaryota > Metazoa > Chordata > Amphibia > Anura > Dendrobatidae > Ranitomeya > Ranitomeya imitator. The sequence goes on along the minus strand of NC_091290.1, from coordinate 70,332,240 downwards.
GCTTTTGCTTTCTCCTTCCTAAACCCGACATGATATGAGACATGGTTTACATACAGTAAACCATCTCATATCCCCATTTTTTTTGGCATATTCCACACTACTAATGTCAGTAGTGTGTCTATGCAAAATTTGGCCGTTCTAGCTAGTAAATTAAAGGGTTAAATGGCGGAAAAAATTGGCTTGGGCTCCCGCCCAATTTTCTCCACCAGAGCAGTAAAGCCAGTGACTGAGGGCAGATATTAATAGCCTGGAGAGGGTCCATGGTTATTGCCCCCCCTGGCTAAAAACATCTGCCCCCAGCCATCCCAGAAAAGGCACATCTGGAAGATGCGCCTATTCTGGCACTTGGCCACTCTCTTCCCATTCCCGTGTAGCGGTGGGATATGGGGCAATGAAGGGTTAATGTCACCTTGCTATTGTAAGGTGACATTAAGCCAAATTAATAATGGAGAGGCGTCAATTCTGACACCTATCCATTATTAATCCAATACTAATAAAGGGTTAAAAAAACACACACACACATTATTAAAAATTAATTTAATTAAAAAAAATCACAAAGGTTGTATTAATTTATTCTACTCTCAATCCACTCACTGAAGACCCTCGATCTGTAAATAAAAAAAAAAAATAATAAACCAACAATATACATACCTTCCGAGGATCTGTCACGTCCAACGATGTAAATGCATCTGAAGGGGTTAAAATATTTTGCAGCCATGAGCTTTGCTAATGCAACGTTGCTCATGTCTGCAAAACCCCGGAAAATGTAGGTAAAGTAGGTCATTGACCTATATTTACCTGCATTTGCGGTGAGGCGCCCTCTGGTGGCTGTTCCTAAATCGTGGGAACTTTCCTAGAAAGCTCTCAGGCTCGAGATCATAAGAGGGCGCCCTCTGCTGGTTGTCCATGCGCAGATGGAGATCGCGGCGGCCATTTTCCCAAAGCCGAGTTTGCATCTCTGCTTCAGGAAAATGGCCGCCGCGATCTCCATCTGCGCACGTGCGGCATCCCGCGGCCATTTTCCTGAAGCCCCGTGCAGCAGAGCACTCCATCTGCGCACGCGCGGCCTCAGGAAGATGGCCGCCCCCACCGATGACAAGGGTAATAGCGCAGATCGCATGCTTTTTCTTCACCTGCGCGCAGTGGATTCGGCACTTGGACATGCGCACACCACTACGCCACCAACGGAAAGCTGGGGAAGAAACAGCGATGTCACCACGCCCACCTGACCTGACCAGCCTGATTGACAGGCGAAAACGGCGACTTTGATAATGTATTTCGCAGCATAGGTAATCAGGGTACACTACATACACTATTGTAACGCACAGCGCAGGCCCTATTTAACAGTATTTTTATCTCAATCTGAAAAAACGGGGTGACAGGTTCCCTTTAATTGATCGGACTTTTATGAATGCAGCAATGCCAAATATGAATATGTGGGTTTTTTACTGTATTTTTTTTAATAGGACAAAAGGGGGATGATTTGAACTTGGATTTTTTTTTTTTAATTTTTAAAACATTTTTTTCACTTTTAACTGTATTGTTAGTGTCTTTAGGGGACTTGAAGCTGCGTTTATCCGATTGCTTGTACTATACATAGAGGTTCATCATCACTGCTAAAGTCATGATCTCCTATGAATGCCACAAGATGAGAGTAATGACAGGCACAGGACGGTCACGTCACGGGCCCGCTGATGGGAGTGAGGCATGACATGTTCCCCTGCTGGCACATGTTAAAGAGATGGACAGCGGGATTTAACAGGTTAACAAATGCAGTCAAAGCTCTGATCCACCCATGGCTGTTAAAGGCACATCATGTTAAATCAGCTGTTTTGGCGGAAAGATGCGGGCTCAGAGTATGAGTCTGCAACCAAGACAGGAACGCAACTATTGACGTAGTTGTTAAAGGTCGTGAAGGGGTTAATAGAAAGATCAAGTGATCTCCATACACAACAAAATCTACTATTCTAATCAACTGAACAAAATATACTGAAACAAGTCCAAATACAATAATATCATATACTGGGCACAGATACCACCACACCATGACCAGACCACCATATAATAGAATAATACCACTATACTGATTATTAACAAAGACCACAGTACTAATACTAACATGATCACCAGTTATACACAGGAGATCTGTATACAGTATATAGAGCATATGTACAGGTAAATCTGGTGACTCACTGGTGAAGTCTCAGTAACAGCATCCTCCTTTTATGTTTCAATCACAGTTCAGAGCTCTCAAATTGTGGCTCCATAAAGTAATAATGTGCAGGGCTACAAGGGGACGTTGTTTATGTATGGGGCCACATGAAGCGACATTAATAAAACCCACATCTGGTGACACCATACAGTAATAATGTCCCCCATTCTGACCTCTTTACAGTAATAATGACCCCTATTCTTGCCCCATACAGTAATGTCACTCATTCTGGCTCAAATACAGTTTTAATATCCCTTTATAAAGCCTCCATAAAGTATAATGTAATCCTTCTGTGGCCGCTAGACAGCATAAATGTCTAGGAATTGTAGCCCCATACAGTAAATGCCCCTCTCTGAGGCCCCCATGAAGTATAATGTCCCCCTCTATGGAGATTTTTGCATAGCAATTAAAAGTTACTATTCCTCACACTTGTTTCCACTCCCATGAAGACCGGCTTCTGCTTCTTTCTCCATTATTAAGCCCAATTCAGTGATATGACCTGCTGCTAGCCTTTGATAGGCTGGTGTATAGTACAGGTATTGTGGGGCAGGGAGCCAGTGGTTCTATGCTCCACAATACTTTTCAACTGAATGTGCAGCGAGGAAGCACCTCCAGCTGAAAAAAGCGCTGACACAAGAGAGCACATCGGATCTCCAGGCCCAGACGTATCCGTTGTGATTGCAATTGTTACACCCCGCTTAGATGCCTGCCAGGACATTCTGAGGTCAGTCTGAACCTGCACACGATCATCCACAATAGAGCATACAGTATTTATTTTTTAATTGGATTTAAAAAAAAAATCTATGTTCCAAGACATGCTGTATTAAGGAGGTATTATATCATAAAAGGATTCCCGAATAACCCCCTATATTGTATTATATGGCAGCGCATGGAAAGTCAATGGCTCCATAGCATGTGCCTATGTAGTCTCCATTACATGGCTCTCTGCTTCATTACTTAAGATGAGAAATGAAAATGCACAAGGTAAAAAAAAAACTGTGTACCTATTAGTAGTTCCTCTGGACCATATTGATATATAGGTTATTGTTGTTTTGCTTTTTTTTTTATAATAGAACACCAATAAACAATTTTAATTAAGCCACATACACTTTATCGGTGGGTCAGCCTATGGGATGTCTAAAGGTACCTTCACACTAAACGATATTGCTAGCAATCCGTGACGTTGCAGCGTCCTCGCTAGCGATATCGTTTAGTTTGACACACAGCAGCGATCAGAATCCTGCTGTGATGTCGTTGGTCGGGGCTAGAGGGCCAGACCTTTCCTTGGTCGCTGGCTCTCCCGCTGACATCGCTGAATCGGCGTGTGTGACACCGATTCAGCGATGTCGTCGCTGGTAACCAGGGTAAACATCGGGTAACTAAGCGCAGGGCCGCGCTTAGTAACCCGATGTTTACCCTGGTTACCATCCTAAAAGTAAAAAAAACAAACAGTACATACTTACCTTCCGCTGGTCTGTCCTCCAGCGCTGTGCTCTGCTCTCCTCCTGTACTGGCTGTGAGCGTCGGTCAGCCGGAAAGCAGAGCGGTGACGTCACCGCTCTGCTTTCCGGCCGCTGTGCTCACACAGACAGTACAGGAGGAGTGCAGAGCAGAGCGCCGGGGACAGACAGCAGTAGGTAAGTATGTACTGTTTGTTTTTTTTACTTTTAGGATGGTAACCAGGGTAAACATCGGGTTACTAAGCGCGGCCCTGCGCTTAGTTACCCGATGTTTACCCTGGTTACCGGCATCGTTGGTCGCTGGAGAGCGGTCTGTGTGACAGCTCTCCAGCGACCAAACAGCGACGCTGCAGCGATCCGGATCGTTGTCGGTATCGCTGTAGCGTCGCTTAATGTGAAGGGGCCTTAAAGGTTTCTCCAGAACTTTTATAACATTGCATATCACAAATACTATTAAACATTTAACCGTGTTAACATGATAACGCCAAGACAGTCATTATGTTTCCCATCACAGAACAAAGGCCTCAACATGCAGGCTTTACTATCTGACAGCACCTTTTGTTCCAGCGCTATTATCTTTGGTATCCAATTACATCATGAAGAGTTGGCTTTGCTTCACAAAAAAAAAATAAAAATCAATTATATAAATCTATTAGATTCAACTTCAATAAGATTATTCAACTGGATTCATCCAAAACCAAAAACATTTAATAAAAAGAATAATGCAATTTATAATAATTTTAGCAGTTAGTAAATGGAACTTATTTTGAACCTGAGAAAAGGAAAGATGATGTTGATATTCAATATGTTTGAAGGCAGGGTGCAGAACTTGTGTCAATCATTGCAATAATTCCAGCACCAGCTGCAACAGCAAAGGGCCGACAATACAGCTTCTCTGAACCCATTATCTTGCAAATTCAGCAACAATTCCAGACCACTTAGACTGAACAATATGGCTTGGGAACCAACAAAAGATACCCAATATTAGGCTTGGGATCCTAGGCAAAGACACCCACCCTCAGGCTTCGGAACCTGCAATAAAGAGACCGCCCGAGGCTCGCCTTGCACGGCTATCGGCCATGGCTCCTAGGCGATGGGGCTGCCAATTCTCGAAAAACAGCATTATTACAATTCTTAATAAGATTATAATACCAATTCTTAGGGAATTGGTTGTGGTATAACCACCATGGACCAACGCAAGGGTTTGAATAGTGCAGTTACCATTCATTGCATATTAATAAATAACACCATGTTCAGTGGCATTTTTCATTTCTTAAACTGAGAGACTCCAAAAAAAAAAAAAAAAGAAAAAAAAAAGATCCTTGTAGAGAAAAATGTGCTCTTTCTAATGAGGTCAGAATTAATATATTTTAGGGGTACCCTTTTTGAGAAATTTGACCTAAAAATAGGTAAAATTCGTTTTTTTAAGTTTTTTATCATATATGGGTGTATATATTTCCACAAATACATATGCTTTGACCGTGATATTGCAGCAATGCAAAGTCATGTAGATGTTTGGTGTACAGGGCAAAGCACCAGTTTCTATTGGTTTTTGGTCTTGAGTTATATATGGGCAAAATTTGGCATAAATTTTATGCGACACGTTTTTCAAACTACTTTGACACAAAATTGCGACCGAAATATTGTTTTGTCATAGCCGGTAATAATTTTATTGTGTTTAGCAGCAAAAGTTGAGCTAGTATGCCAAATTTCAGCATCATAGCCAGTATAGAACTCTAATGGCTATGTGCCAAAGTTTGCAAAATCCTCTTAGCTGAAGCCGCAGGCTTGGTGGAACCTCCAGTGAAAGGTCAACAGTGCCCAATGTATTTGAGATCTGGCCCTAAAAATTTACAGAACCTCTTTTCAAACATACATGTACATCCTTATAAATTTTCAGCAAAATCGGAGAAGGTCGAGTGGGGACCACTGGTCCACTTGACATGGAATGACCCAATAGGCAAATGCTAGAGCCAATCTAATCGCTAGATCAATGCCTATGGCTTTTGTCAAACCCGATTTGTTGCAATAAATGTCAAGTTTTTCACACTTTTGCATGACAACTTGGCCAACTTGGACATGAGAAAGTCGCTTGCCGAACGTTGTACTCCGATATTACACTGAAGGCTTGATAAGATAGTATGCAGAGAGCAAACGGACCTGTTCTTGCCACTGTTCCAATCAACTGACCTAAAAGTCCATGGGATAGGGGCTCTGTATGTCTAGGTGTGTTTGAGCCTGGCTGTTCCGGCTGTGCATCTCTGTATAGTGATGTTCATCAGTCTGGGCCATCATGTCATGTACGCTGTAATTGCTGCCTCCTCAGCTACTTGTTGTAGTAGTAATAGTGGCACAGGTGGGTGAGCGTTGCAGAGAGAGGAGACGGGTCTCCTGGTCAGGCATGAAGTCAGCAGGTTGAAGACACAAAAGAGAATAGTAAAACCAAAAACACTCAGTTTGAAAAAATGTTGCAGTAATCCGCAAGTGCTAGTAAAAGATGTAAAAAACAGGGTATTTGGTTGATACGTTTTTTGCAAAAAATGTATACTAAGCTGCTCTACCAATCTTCACGGTATACCCTTATCAGAGCAGTCCTAACTAATGTATGCAATCCCTATCTGATGTATTTAAAAACCTGATCATCTGTATATAACTTGTGTGAACAGGGTTCAGAGAGGAAAAATCCATGTGTGCATACAGGGTAGAACAGCTTTAGTGCAGATAGCCCAAGAGGAGTGGTGGAACTCCCCAGTCTTGTAGACACAAGAGAACAATTATGGAAACAGGAACACATGGGCTACTTGCACAGTGAACAAGTCTGTATGATCATGTTCACACACCACCAAGAAACCTGAAGACACAAAAGAGAATAGTAAAACCAAAAACACTCAGTTTGAAAAAATGTTGCAGTAATCCGCAAGTGCTAGTAAAAGATGTAAAAAACAGGGTATTTGGTTGATACGTTTTTTGCAAAAAATGTATACTAAGCTGCTCTACCAATCTTCACGGTATACCCTTATCAGAGCAGTCCTAACTAATGTATGCAATCCCTATCTGATATATTTAAAAACCTGATCATCTGTATATAACTTGTGTGAACAGGGTTCAGAGAGGAAAAATCCATGTGTGCATACAGGGTAGAACAGCTCTCTTTTGTGTCTTCAGGTTTCTTGGTGGTGTGTGAACATGATCATACAGACTTGTTCACTGTGCAAGTAGCCCATGTGTTCCTGTTTCCATGAAGTCAGCAGGTGTCTGCTCAGTATGAACTTTGCTAAACAGGGAACACAGCTTGTCCTCGTAATGCACCAATTCTGAATCCCTTTCAGATATAAAACAAAAATACCTTTTTATGTTTTTATAGTGGGGGTCTAAAAACATGGCCATCCTACATTAATCATTTTCCTTGATTCTACCCACATGCCTGTTAGCCCACAAGCAGTCATACATGGAAATTGCCATGCTCACCAGCATGTCTAAGGTTAGCTCACTTCCCACCAGACAGTGACAGTTGGTCTTCATTGCCAGAATTATATTTCACACGGATTAGAAGACTCATCCCCTGCCTGAGCCTGGTATAACTCAATGTTGCTCTGTACAAGCTCCTGCGGATATTCTTCCTCCTCCTGCAAAACATAACATTGTCACAGAGGGTGCCCAACAGCCACAGGGCAGCGAACACCATGCAGAAGTCGCTGTCCTTCCTCCATCCCTTGTTGCATTCTACTGACTGTTGTTTTTTTTTTTCCATTACAAATGTGAGGATGACAGTGGTCCTTTCTGATAAATTTAGCAGCCTTTTTGAAGGGTGTCAATAAGTGACATATTCCTGAAATCAGCTGCAAACAGTGTATTTCAAATTAATCCAAGTTCTGATTTGCTTGCTGTATGATATAATCAACTACCATTTTACACTGCTCGTACAGACGCTCCAACATATGCAACGCTGAATTCAATCACATGGAAACGTAGCAAATCAAGAGGCGTTTAGGCGGACCATTCTGTTTTGATAAAGCCAGAATGGTGGAAGTGCCCAGTCTCTTGGGTTTCTTCAAGCAGGTATAATTAAAAAAAAAATGTTGCACAATCAAATTTAGGATGTGGGCCATGTTGGGAACATCTGGTAAGGGGCATTTTACTGCAAGATTATAAGTTGATAAAAATGCTTGTTTAAACACTATCTTGTCATGTAAAGAGGCACAGATGATCACCCAATGAATGAACAAAACACTCATTCATCGGGTGAAAATTTCTTTTAATTGGCACAAAAGATCATCGTTCTCGGTGGTGCATCCTCCTGTGTAAACAGAACACACACTGCCGAGAGCACAGGCTGCCTATGTGGACTGAGCGATCTAGCATAGATCCCACCATGCATATCGTTTGCTTTGGTCTGCCTGTGTAAACAGGCATTCTAACGATCACTGATCAGCATAAGTTTGCCAGTCATTGAACGTTTTGGGCTGCCAGTTGGTCTGTATAAACGATCCCGGAGAACACAGCCCTGTGTATGGGGGGTGGAACAGTGAGAGACAGATGTCTGTAAAATGATTCAAATGTGTATGGGGGACTATGCTCTTCTCTAGTAATCCATTCCACCCTTCCTTAAAGCGAGAAAGTGACAGATAAAGGGGAGTAGAACTGCAATATCAGGGTTAATTTTCAAACTGTTACCATGAAAACCCAAAGGTTGGCATAGGTGCTGTTCATAAACGGTATAATTAAATTCAAAACTATTTCCAAAGTTGCTTCACATTTACTTTTAAAGGAAACCTATCATGTCAAAAACGCTATTAAGCTGCAGATGTGGGGTAAATCTGCAGGATAATGACATTCTAGAGCTGTCCAGCTGCAGCACTGAAAGCCCGGATGCTGGGAGGAAATAAACCATATTCCTCCTGGCAATCACAGGCTTTCAGTCACAGAGGTGCGGCCCGTAAACCTTTAGTCATTGATCAGAACATAGCTGTGCCAGCCGTTCGTCGGTGCCAGGGCCACGGTTACAGCTGGCGCTCATTGTATACTGAGCAGGGACACAAGCCGTGTCGACCGCTCCTCCATGACTGAAAGCCGAAGGCTTCAATAAGGAATAAAGTTAATTTTCACCTGTTAGCCAGCTTTCAGTGCGGAGGCGGGCAGATTTTGAATGTCATTAACCTGCAGACTAACGGCATAGCCAAACCCCTGACTCCTCAATTTCCATGACACAGACTCAACCAAAATGGGCTTCGACTCTACAGCCCTGGGCATAGCTGCAGATTAAGAGAGTTTTTTGACATGACAAATTGCCTTTAACATGCACTTGAGTTTGTGAAATTTTCACAACCTTTAATTTTAGGGTATGTGCACACGTCAGGATTTCTTGCAGAAATTTTCCTGACAAAAACCGGAGATTTCTGCCAGAAATCTGCATGCGTTTTTACCGCGATTTACACGCGTTTTTGGTGCGTTTTTCCCAAATGCATAGAATTGCGGGAAAAATGCAGAAAATCCGCAAAAATAATGAACATGCTCATTTTTTACCGCGATGCGTTTTTTTTTTGCGGAAAAAAACGCATCCATGTGCACAAAACATGCAGAATGCATTCTAAATGATAGAATGCATAATGTATGCGTTTTTAATGAGTTTTTATAGCGTTTTTAGCACGAAAAAACGCGAAAAAACCTGTACGTGTGCACATAGCCTCAAGGTCACCAGTGCTGCACTCATCACCAGGAAATTATTCTGCGACAAATAGGCAAAAACATTAGCATTCATTTTGAAGACCATGCTGTGAATGGTTGTATGACTGTTTACATCTTATCTGGCTGCAATCACATTGTAGGCTGCCTGCATATCTGCTATATTGCTAAACCAACACAAAATATCCATTACAGCACTCCAGGCTGGAAAACCGCTCTTTATAAGCAACATTTAAGCTTGTCAAATCTCCTTGAACTATTCATGCTGTATAATGATGCCCCAATTTCATTAGTCATCACAGAGCCTGTTTATCTGAAATAACTCACAATTGCACCACTATTACCTAATTTGTAAATGAACGGTAATTTACATTTGCTGCATTCACTCTGCAATTACTGTCAATCTTCAAAGTAATTTTGTAACCTTTGTTTGCACACGCCAAATAAACATTTTTATTCATATGCATGCAAGCGCTCTATTAGTATGTTTTTAATCATTTGCGTGGAAGACAAAAAGAGCAGCTGACCCAAATAATGGGAGTTCAAGTACCCTTGTATGAAAGCTAGGTAATAAGAGTCTGGTAAGCTAAAGTCCTCCACGGTAACAACCGGTTAGGGTTCCATTCAGATTCCCCTAATGAATAATTATCTGGACATCCAGTTTGTGCTCAGGTTCTTGCTTAACAATATATGCTGGGAGACACATCTACATCTGGATGTCTGATCCGCATAGAGAGTAGCAGCTGCAAACATCAGCAACACTTCCCCTCTGGCACTAACATACGCCAGATCCTAGTGTGACTGATATAGGCTTTGCCGCCCAGCCTTGTAGAATGGGTGGATATGCTGTTCTGCTGCTCAGCAGGTGTAGTCAGCTAACTACTGTAGCTAATGGGGCTGCTCCACACCCTATTTAAACTCCAGGAAATCTGATGCAAGTTGTGAATTACTGTATTAACTTGTATTAACTTGTACCTCATACATTTCTGGAGGTGTATTTTCTGATATTCTTTCCCGCCTTGATCATGATCTAGGTTGTTCTGTAATCTCCCTTGACTCGGACCATGGTTTGACTGACATTACTTATTTCTAACCTCCTGATATCTCATGTAACTATAGAAAAAAACTGTACGGAAAGAGAGTGCACAATACCACAGATTGTAACCAAAATGTTCAAAAGCTCAATAGGGTCTTATCTACGTTAAAGGGTTGATATATCGTCAATAGTGAAGTGATGGAGGAGATATGTGTCACTGTGCATGATGGCATCAGCAATGTAAAACCAGAAGTTTCCTCCAGCACCGTGCGTGTTGGGACGGTTTATATAAAGTTATATGATGGGCTGGTTTTAGTGGACCCCCATAGGGCGGGTGGGAGGAGGTCCACATATCTCCACCCGTAGTGTCCTTACATATGATGGAGGGATCACAAGGTCTGGGATTAAATGGCTGACTGCCAAAGTCTTCAGTGTTCAGTAGTACTGGAGACAGAGGAATCCAGGAAGGTGTGTGCTCAATCTGAACGGTGGGCATTGCTGTCTGTGAGCGGGCTGATACCGCTAGGAAAAGGACTGTGTTTTTTTGTTTCTTTGTTTTTGCTGTTTTGCCCAGAGGGCTGTCTTTACTTTCCCTGCTTGGTTTATGCTACTACAATAAAACAAGCATTTTCGTAAAGAGAGTGTTCCAGTTATACCTCTGTGTCCAGCCAAGTGAGCCGCTCTATCAGAATTTATAGATAGATAGATAGATAGATCAGCTCAACTTTGTGATTGTGCGAGACACAACACTCACACAGTCACACAGACAGTAGAATTAAATAGCAGGATAGGAAGTGTTTCTGTGCTCTCCGGATTAAGTCACACATAAAGATTAATTGAACTGTAGGTTTAAGGTCAACACACTTCAGAGTCCACTGACTCTTTCTTTATAATAATAATAATATAATATTTATATTTTTTTATATAGCGCTAACATATTCTGCAGCGCTTTATAGTTTGCCCACCACTATCCCTGATGGGGCTCACAATCTAAACTATAACCATACATAAACGATGTATGTTTATGAATAGATGTCCTCCTGAAGAAGGAGAAGTTGTGTGATTACTCCAGAGAGCGCAGAAACATTTCCAATCCTCATATTTAACCATACCATAGATAATACATTAATAAAAATACAGCTCTGGCAAAAATTAAAAGACCGCTGCAAAATGTTCAGTTTCTCTGATTTTTCTCTTTATAGGTATATTTTTGAGTAAAATGTAAATTGTTCTTTTATTCTATAAACTTCTGACAACATGTCTCCGAATTTCCAAGCAATAAATTTTGTATTTGTTTTCTGACAAAGAAAAATGGTCAAAAAACAAAACAGTGCTTTCATACCTCAAATAATGCAAAGAAAACAATTTCATAATTATTTAGAAACAACAATATTAATGTTTTAACCCAGGAAGAGTTCAGAAATCAATATTTTGTGGAATAACCATGATTTTTAATCACAGCTTTCATGCGTCTTGGCATGCTTTCCACCAATCTTTCACGCTGCTTCTGGCACAAAAATTTAAGCAGTTCTTCTTTGTTTGATGGCTTGTGATTATCCACCATCCTCTTGATTACATTCCAGAGGTTTTCAATGGGGTTCAGGTCTGGAGATTGGGCTGCCCATGACAGGGTTTTGATGTGGCAGTCTCTTCATTTTTGCCAGAGCTCTATATACAGAAGATACAGAGAATATGCTCACTTCAGCATGTTGTGTAGGCACAACTCCTGTAAAACCTCAAAAACGGTTGCAAATGCCTTGTGGCTGGGGGAATCTTTTCAATGTGCTCCTGCTGTGTAAGGTGTAATGGCCGTGTCTGACCGTGCAGGGTCACTACATCCGCTGGGCAAGGGAAAAATGAAAAGAAAGTATACAGACGGGACAGCACGGAATCACAGCTGATTCTTTCTGTTTACAAAAACAGACCTGCTAGAAATGGTACAATTTTTAACCACTGTCATTATTTTAGCAAATTGAAATCTGATCAATTACCCAATAAAATGATATTACAGGAATCAAAAAATTTCCCTCGGCTCTTTCTGTATACAGCAGTCATCATCCAGTCAAGAATATCCTCACAAGAGCTAGTGCATTGCAATTAGGAAATAATATCAGCCCTCTGCGAACGGACTCATTTTTGCAAAATGAGGACCCTATGGACCTGAGTGATTGTTAAAAAATTTGTATGTTTTAACAATTAAAAAAATGACTTTTTAAAGGTTTGCGGATTACTGCAGCAGTCAACACAAGCATTATAGTCAGAGATTACAATTATCATTATCGCTGCAGAAAATCATCTAAACGTAAAATAGTAAACAGCATATAACAATTATACAACTTCCAAGAGACAAAATACTTCAGGAGGATGTCAGTCAGAAACAGCGAACTGACAACTGCGCTTTAATTAAATTTGAGACTGTTTCCAATTAGTTAGTCTAGAGCAATACAGGCTTCACGCTGTCTATGACTCAGTGAGCTGACTCATTCAGCACAGAAGGGTTTTTTTTTTTTTTTATAACCGAAAAAAAAAAAAAAAAGAACGAAATATCCTTGAACTGGTGAGGACGAGGATGCAATATAAAAAAGAAGGCAAGTTCAACCACCTTCTCTGCAAGACTTATGTATTATTTTTAGATGGTCATCAAGAGTGAATGAAGAACTAAAGTTTAATCAGTTGCTAAACAATGCTCCTCAATGAAAGCTCCAATGGTTTGCATAAAATAGAAGGGTTGATATAACTTATTATAGAGTAGACATTGTCAATTAGCCATTACGGAACACTAAGAACCTATGAGGGTTTTATTCGCCCAGTGAGGCTTACAACAGTCACAAAAAGTAATGGCATGAGATGGCAACAGACTTTTCTGTATATTTCAGACAGTAAGACACACCCAGGTGCCCAACAGAAAATTGGAAAAAGATTTCAGAGTAATAGGGATTGGCCCCAATAGAAGAACTGTTGATAGAAATGTTACATATCAAAGTGTCTTAACCCCCAAGGGTGGTTTGCACGTTAATGACCGGGACATTTTTTTTTTTTTTCAATTCTGACCACTGTCCATTTATGATGTAATAACTCTGGAAAGCTTCAACGGATCTTGGCGATTCTGACATTGTTTTCTCGTGACATATTGTACTTCACTTTAGTGGTAAAATTTCTTCAATATAACGAGTTTATTTGTGCACAAAATGGAAATTCGGCGAAAATTTGAAAAATTTTGCAATTTTCAAACTTTTAATTTGTATGCCCTTAAAAAAGAGAAATATGTCTCACAAAATAGTTAATAAATAACATTACCCACATGTCTACTTTACATCATCAAACAACTTTTTTTTGGTAGGAAGTTATAAGGGCTAAAATTTGACCAGCGATTTCTCATTTTTACAACAAAATTTACAAAACCATATTTCTAGGGACCATCTCACATTTGAAGTCACTTTTACGGGTCTATATGTTACAAAATAACCAAAAGTGACACCATTCTAAATACAGCATCCCTCAAGCTGATCAAAACCACATTCAAGAAGTTTACTAATCCTTCAGGTGTTTCATAGGAGCAGAAGCAACGTGGAAGGAAAAAATTAACATTTAACTTTTTAGTCACAAAAATGATCTTTTAGCAACATTTTTTTTTTATTTTCCCAAGGATAAAAGGAGAAAGTGGGCCTAAAAGTTGTTGTCCAATTTGTCCTGAGTACGCTGATGCCCCATATGTGGGGAGGACCACTGTTTGAGCGCACGGCAGGGCAGGACTCATCCATGCAGATGTCCCTTTGGGGCACGTACACTTCAGCAAACTTTTTGTTGAAGTGTTTGATGACCGGCCAAACTTTGAACAGATGGTCAAAGTTAGGGTCATCTCGTGGGGGACACTGTGCATTATCGTTACAATGCAAAAATTTGTGGATGGCCTCAAAATGTGTCCGAGCCATTACCATTTGGAAAACTGGAGCCAAAGTTCTGGCTTTTTCAGGATCCCCATGTGGAGGACCACGCCCCAAAACTGCATCATTTCAACTGTTTTTACAGAAGTAGAGTCCTTGCTTGCGCTCTCTGCGATATTACTGTGACGCAAATGGGTTAACTTCCTTCATACCGGGTGAAGCTAACCTGTGTGTGTCATCTCTTAATACTGCCATATAGACCGTCATTACCGAGCATCAGGTGTCTTTTCTGCACGGTGGACCCCGGACAGCGAACGCATCTTATATCACCTCTAATTAATATTTGGTACATTCTGCCAGTCCCAACATTACACTAGCGCCAAAAATAGGTCTCCTCGACAACAGCCTGCTGGGTTACTTTACCCCCTACCAATGGCAGATAGGCCCTGGGAGATGATAGGGATGGACTTTGTGGCAGGCTTACCCAAGTCCCGTGGCTGCACCATTATTTGGGTAGTCACCGATCATTTCTCCAAGATGGTGCATTTGGTGCCTCTCCTACGGTAACCTTCTGCATGGGCCCTGGCGGCGTTGTTAAACATGTATTCCGCTTACACGATATGCCTGACAAGATTGTCAGTGACCGGGGTCTACTGTTTGCATCTCGGTTCTGGAGAGAGCTTTGTCGCCTGAGCTGAATCTCTCTTCAGCGTACCATCCCGAGACAAATGGGTTGGTAGAGAGGGCCAACCAGACCATGGTCACATACCTATGACATTTTGTCTCAGCCAGGCACGATGACTGGGCATCCTTGCTACTGTGGGCAGAGTTTGCCTTGAACAACGCCGTAGCCGACTCCACTGGGCAGACCCCATTCCTTCTTAATTACGGGACCGCACACAGGATGCCATTCGTGCCTCCAAGGAGAGAATGAGGGTCTCTGCCGATGCACATCGGCGCCCCGCTCCGACCTTTGCTCCTGGCGACTTAGTGTGGCTCTCCACCCGCAATATCAGGCTGCGAGTTGAGTCCACTAAGTTTGCAGGCCTGGTCCTTGAGCACAGTGGGTCCACAAATCCACATGCGCCACCATCGGGCGGTAACAGTAACTCTTCAGCACAGACCTGACGTAAGACTAAAGACATTTTTTTTCTTTTACAGAAAATATATACTAAGGGTATGTTCACACGTTCAGGATTTCCATCCTTTTTTTTTCCTGACTGTTTTTTAAAAAACTGCAGCTCTTGGCAGAAAACGCAGGTCCTTTTTTTGGTCCGTTTTTGATGCGTTTTTTGATGCGTTTTTTGATGCGTTTTTTTGATGCAGTTTTCTAGCCAGAGTCTGTGTGTTTTCTAGGAATTTTTTTAGGGTTAAAATGGCTGAAAATACCCTAACCCTACCCCTACCCCTAACCCTACCCCTAACCCTACCCCTAACCCTACCCCTAACCCTAACCCTACCCCTAACCCTACCCCTAACCCTAACCCTACCCCTAACCCTACCCCTAACCCTAACCCTACCCCTAACCCTAACCCTACCCCTACCCCTATTCTAACCTTAGTGAAAAAAAAAAAAAAAAAATTCTTTATTTTTTTTATTGTCCCTACCTATGGGGGTGACAAAGGGGGGGGGGGGGGTGTCATTTACTATTTTTTTATTTTGATCACTGAGATAGGTTATATCTCAGTGATCAAAATGCACTTTGGAACGAATCTGCCGGCCGGCAGATTCGGCGGGCGCACTGCGCATGCGCCCGCCATTTTGCAAGATGGCGGCGCCCAGGGAGAAGACGGCCGGACGGACACCGGGACGCCGGGTGAGTATAAGGGGGGGAGATTAGGGCACGGGGGGGGCATCAGAGCACTGGGGGGGGCATCGGAGCACTGGGGGGGGCATCGGAGCACGGGGGGGCGGGATCGGAACACGGGGGGGGCAGCCACACTCCGCCCACGCACTTCCGCCCGCTCCCCGCACTTCCTGCTGCAGCGGTTCTGCACATCAAACCGCAGTAAAACCCGCAGATATATTTTTGATCTGCGGGTTTTACTGCGGTTTGGACCTCACAATGGAGGTCTATGGGTGCAGAACCGCTGCGGCTCCGGAAAAAGAATTGACATGCTCCTTCTTTTTTCCGGGAGCTATTCAGCGCGTCTTTTTTTTTACAATTTCCGGACCATGTGCACAGTGTGTCCTGTTTTCCATAGGGTACAGTGTACTGTACCCTGCATGGAAAACAGCTGCGGAACCGCAGCGGCAAAACCGCCGCGGTTCCGCGGTAAAAAACGCACTGTGTGAACATGGCCTAAATTGGATACAATTCATCTGAGCGGAGATGTGAAAACCTTTATAAAAACTACAATTTATGGTATACATTTTTGTGACAAATCCGCTACATAAGAACATAAACCATGCTGGTACGTAAATGAGTAGCCAAGACCTTGAGTTGGCTAAACAATTAACAGCTAATTCTGGTAATAAAAAAAAAAATTAATTATAAAAATAGCAATACCTGAAACCTTACAGTGGATAGCAAAAGTATTCACCACAGTGTTTTTAAGAGTTTGCATCAGTCCATATAAAGATCATGCCTGTAACTGTAAACATTTTCTTTTCTTTTTATTGTTAAGCAAACAACAAATTGGGACAAAATAACAGAAAACTTCAGTGTGCATAACTATTCTCCCCCCTAAAGTCAGTATTTTGTAGAGCCTCCTTTTGCAGAAATTACAGCTTCAAGTCAATTTGGATAAGTTTCTGAGCTTTTCACAACCTGGGATTTTCGCCTAGTCCTCAAAGCAAAATTGTTCCAGCTCCTTCAGGTTAGATGGTTTTCACTGGTGAACAGCAATCTTTAAGTCTGACTACAGATTATCAATTGGATTAAGGTCTGGGCTTTGATTAAGCCACTCCAAAAGATTTACATGTTTCCCCTTAAACCAATCGATTGTTGCTTTAGCAGTTTGCTTTGGATCATAGCCTTGTGGGAAGGTGAACCTCCATCCGGTCTCAATTCACTGACAGACAAACAGGTTTTGCTCAGGAATATCCATATATTTTCCACCATCAATCTTCCCCTTGACTGGAACCATTTTCCTTGTCCCTGCTGCCGAAAAACATTTCCACAGCATGATGCTGCAACCAATGTGACAAGCAAAAGGTCAACAAGGTTTTGAACTTTTGACTTCCAGGCTCCATATCTCACCATCCACTGCTGCTTCGAACACAAGACTACCATCATTTTAGAGACAATAATCTTGGCTACCTCATACAAAAATTTGACTTGCAAATATTTAGCAGATGATTATTTATGCAGATTCTTGTCATGTCCCTACATTGCTACTGTTTTGCTCCTGGTGATGGAAAAAAAATTCTTCCTGAATACTACAAAATACAACCTGTTCTCACATTCCAAGAGTGCAATGTGTTAATAGGTTGATTCACAAGTGAAAGGTCATTGCTTCAAATTGATGTAGTAAAGAAAATGTTCAGCATAGCCTAAAGGTGGAGGTCCCTGGAAATAGGTTCCCAAACCTTGAATAGTGTTATACTATATATTTAGCACATTCCTGTGGGTCTGATGCAAAAAGGGGTGTTTAATACAATACATACAGTGGTCACAAACGTTTCGGTCTGCAAAGGACCTTCATCAGTGTGCTATGAATAAGCAAGGGAGGGTATATGTAGCATGACCCTTATAGATAATTTGCATCAATCGATAGGGTAAACAAGAAATTCTTGTTAGGATGACAGGCTACACACTGGCCAGTCAAGTCAGGGGAGGCCAGAAGGTGAGAGGAAGACGTGGCATCCACGGACTTGCTGTGGATGCTGCGTCTTCCTCTCACCATCTGGCCTCCCGTCTTGACAGGCAAGCGTGTAACCTATCATCCTAACAAGAATTCCATGTTTACCTTATCGATTGATGCAAATTATCTATAAGGGTAATCTACTATATAATTGTCGAAGGGTCACTTCCGTCTGTCTGTCTGTCTCGGATATTCATTGGTTGCGGCCTCTGTCTGTCATGGAAATCCAAGTTGCTGATTGGTCGTGGCAAAACGCCCATGACCATTGCCACGACCAATCAGCGGCGGGCACAGTCCGGCGGCAAAATGGCCGCTCCTTCCTCCCCGCAGTCAGTGCCCGCTACATACTCCCCTCCAGTCAGTCCTCACAAAGGGTTAATGGCAGCGTTAATGGACCGCGATATGCCGCAGTGTAACGCACTCCGTTACACAGCTATTAACCCTGTGTTACCAACTTTTTTACTATTGATGCTGCGTACGTGACAAATAATAATAATAAAAAAAGGTTATCCTCACCCTCCGACGTTGCGTGCTGTCCTCGGCAGTGCAAGTGGCAGGTTCCGGTGCTAAGGATGCTATGCAAGAAGGACCTGCCATGACGTCACGGTCATGTGACCGCGACGTCATCACAGGTCCTGCGCTCATGTCAACCCTGGGACCGGAAGCTGCCATGTGCACCGCACACAGGCGCCAGGACTTCAAGGGGCCTTCGGAAGGTGAGTATATGTTTATTTTTTATTTTAAGTATTTTTTAACCACACATATAGTGCCCACAATGCTATATACTACGTGGGCTCTGTTACATACTGCGTGGGCTCTGTTATATGCTACATCTCTGTGCTATAGACTATGTAGCTGGGCAATATACAACGTGACTGTGCAATATACAATGTGACAGTCCAATATACTACGTGGCTCTGCTATATACTACGTGGCGGAACCAATATACTATGTACCTGTGCAATACACTGCGTAGCTGTACAATACACTGCGTGGCTATGTTATATACTACGTGGCTGCGTTATATACTACGTAGCTCTGCTATATACTACGTACGCTGTGTTACATACTACGTAGTCTGTTATATACTACGTCGGATGTGTTATATACTACGTCACTGTGCAATATAGTACGTAGCCTGTGCTATATACTACCTACATATTCTAGAATACCAGATACGTTAGAATCGGGCCACCATCAAGTACTACATAAACCCTCCCTCGCTTATTCATAGCACACTGATGAAGGTCCTTTGCAGATCGAAACGTTTGTGATCACTGTATGTATTGTATTAAACACCCCTGTTACGGAACCCCACCGCACCAAGAATATGTTGTGCAGTTATATGTATGTATAATAGGTTCCATGTGAGATGCATGTCCCTAACGCATCAGCCCACAGGCTGCGTCCCTGGGCAGAGAGGACAAGATATTCCCCTTTCGACCTTCCCCACCTTTGTAATTCCCACAGTAAATATCGGCAGGCTCCGGCCACCTGCGGCTATGGTAATGTATGTCTGGCCTGCCGCTTTTCAATTGGCCCGCCCTCTGTATCTGTGTGATATATATTCTGTGTCCTGTGAGTAAAGTGTTGTCATACTGGAAATATGTGGAGACGCAGTGATCTTTTATATGTGCCGATGTAATCAAGAAATTCCAGCCAGCATATTTCATTCCGACTCCAGCCAAAGCAGAGTGGACCTCCTGAAACACGGGGTGGTACTGAAAGAGGTACTCCAGCACAGCAGTCCCCATTACACTGGTGGCAGACAGTGGGATGTGATACCCAGTCTACAGGAGGAAAGGAATGAATAGAAAACAACTACCAGAAGTTAAAGAGGACTACATTAAAAGGTCTGGTGGAAGCTCGAGGGTTAATAGCCAGCAACAAAACAAAAGCGGATTTGATAGCAGCCATCATGGAACATGACAGTGCAGCGCCCCCCAATGTGAACGTGGAGGAGACTAAATTCCAGAGGGAGGCAAAGAACAGACTGGCGTTCTAAGGCCCAAACCCTGCAGTAGAGATCATACAAGAGGTGATGGCTGATGTGCGTCCTGATCTGAAGGAAAAGATGGCCGAGCGGACCAGGATACAGCTAGCCAAGATGGAGATGGCAGAGCGGACCAAAGTGGAGCTGGCCAAGATGGAGATGGCAGAGTGGTGAGAGGAGAGTCAGCGAGCAGGGGGAGCTCTGGCCTCCGACCAGGTACCTTCAACAGTAAGCCACAAAAAGATCCAGTATAATGCCTTCCAACAGTTGGGGGAGGCCGAGGAAGACATTGATGGCTTTCTGCAGAACTTTGAGCAGCAGTGTGCCCTTCATCAAGTGAAGCCAGAGGAACGGGTTCAGATTCTGGCCAGCAAGCTGACAGGCCGGGCAGCGGACGCCTATCGCACGGTACCTGATGAGGACTGTATGGACTATGAGTGGATCAAAGAAGTGATCTTGGCCCGTTATGCGCTGACACCAGAGGCATACCAACAAAAGTTCCGCGGACTTATAAAACGAGTAACCGATACCCACGCTGAATGGGCCTGTAAATTACGGCGGTCACTGCTACAGTGGGTACAAGGGAGCCGAGCAACCACTAAGGAGGACGTCTGTTATGACCTGGTGGTCAGGACAATAATGGACCTGGTGGTTAAGAGCACACGGAATGACCTGATAGTTACTGATAATAAGGACGAGCTCTGGGACGTGGGAACTCTGCTGACCGCAAACGCTAATCCTATCACGCACACTAGAAATAGCCGTGGATTGCGCCTAACGCTCCCTATGCAACTTGGCACAGCCTAAGGAACTAGCTAGCCCTGAAGATAGAAAAATAAAGCCTACCTTGCCTCAGAGAAATTCCCCAAAGGAAAAGGCAGCCCCCCACATATAATGACTGAGTAAAGATGAAAATACAAACACAGAGATGAAATAGATTTAGCAAAGAGAGGCCAGACTAACTGAACAGACTGAGGATAGGAAAGGTTGCTTTGCGGCCAGCACAAAAACCTACAAAAAGACCACGCAGAGGGCGCAAAAAGACCCTCCGCACCGACTCACGGTGCGGAGGCGCTCCCTCTGCGTCCCAGAGCTTCCAGCAAGCAAGACAACAATAAAAATAGCAAGCTGGACAGGAAAATAGCAAACCAAAGAAAAACAAGCAGGAACTTAACTTCTGCTGGGAAGACAGGTCACAAGAACGATCCAGGAGTGAACTAGACCAATACTGGAACATTGACAGGTGGCATGGAGCAAAGATCCAAGTGGAGCTAAATAGAGCAGCCAGCTAACGAATTAACCTCATCACCTGTGGAAGGAAACTCAGAAACACCCACCAGAGGAAGTCCATGGACAGAACCAGCCGAAGTACCATTCATGGCCACAGGAGGGAGCCCGACAACAGAATTTACAACAGACGTCCTCCAGCTCTTCTTGTTGGAAGAATTCTTTAATGGACTAACCCCCGAGACACAGGAATGGCTTCGGGACAGGCGGCCAACTACTCTTGAGGAGGCCGCTCGTCTGGCCAATGAACATCATGATGCCAGGAGGCCTCAGCTGTTCGGATCAAAGATGGCCACCAGGGGTCCGCCCATGGACCTGGAGGCCCCCAAACCACAAAAGATTGTAGGGGGACCAGCTAAAAACCCGGCCTACCACAGTCCCTCTGGGGTGTGATGCCACACCTGCCATCAGCTGGGCCACCTGCAAAGACAATGTCCCAACCAGACTCAGCATACCCAGTGGCCAAAGGCGGGAACAGCTACCTTCCGCCGGGCCGCTGTACACTGCTACCAAGGTGAAGCTGACCTAGCATTGGGGGCTACGACTAACCAGGGGGTGGAAGAGACGGAGAAAGTGCTGCATGAAGTAGACCCTGTGCAGGCAGCCCGGGCAGATAATCGACAACGGCATCGACAGGTCGTGTGGGTTAATGGGAAACATATGCAGGGACTAAGAGATTCCGGGGCAACTTTGACCCTGGTGAAGCCTCATCTCGTCCGGGACCAAGAGAAGACGGACCGGACAGTGGCAGTCCGTGTAGCAGGGGGAGCCATACATCAACTGCCCACCAGGATTCACCTGAACTGGGGAGTCGGGGATGGCCTTGTTGAGGTCGGCTTGATGGAGGATTTGCCTGCAGACATCTTGCTGGGAAATGACTTGGGCCCATGTTGTCTGCCTTCTCAGTCGCCCCTCTGGCTGAGACGTATCCTGTAAGTACCCAGAGACAAGCTCCAGCTGCAGAGGCGGAATCACACTCAGAGGAGGCCCAGGTAAGACATCCCAGCCCTACACGTATTCCCATAGCCAGACACATTTCTTGGGCCACCCCAGATGAATTTAAGAGGGAGTTACTTGAGGATCCTTCATTAGAGGGATATCGTGAGAAGGCACTGGGGAGGAGAGGGGTACTGGAAGGGGAACAGTTTGTATGGAAGCAGGGACTCCTCTACCGGATCACAGAGCAGCATCACACAGGGACGAGCCCCACTATAAAATGACAGCTGGTAGTTCCCAAGAAGTATAGGCAGGAGTTACTGCGAATCTCCTGACGCTATTCCCAAGTCGGCATTTGTCACCCTGTTCGGCTTTTTCCAGTTTCGAGTTATTGCCATTCGGGATGAAGAATGCCCCGGCAACCTTCCAGAGGCTGGCTGACCGGCTTCTGGGTGGTCTCCAGGACTATGTTTGTGCCTACCTGGATGACATCACCATCTACAGTGCGACATGAGAAGAGCATCTAAATCACTTAGAGACAGTATTGGACAGGATCCACAAGGCTGGAATCACCCTGAACCCAAACAAGTGTCACGTGGGCAAAGCAGAGGTTCAGTATTTAGGGCATTGGGTGGGAAGTGGGAAACAGCGACCAGAACCAGCTAAGATTGAGGCCACAGCCAAATGGCCCACCCCATGCACTAAAACCCAGGTCATGGCATTTCTAGGGACAGCGGAGTATTACAGGAAATTCGTCCCCAATTACAGCAGCGAAGCCAAGCCCCTCACTGATCTGACCCGTAAGAACAAACCCCGCCAGGTAACCTGGACCCCAGAGTGTGAGGAAGCCTTCCGCCAACTAAAGGATGCCCTCACCAATACCCCTGTATTGGCTGCACCCGATACAACTAAACGTTTCCTTGTTCACAGAGATGTTTCTGTTTGGATTGGGGGGCAGTACTGAGCCAAGTCGGGCCAGACGGCCAAGAACACCCGGTAGCTTGTTTGAGTCGGAAATTATTGCTCCATGAAGTAAGCTATGCGACCATCAAGGAGTGCCTGGCGGTAGTATGGGCACTCAAAAAGTTGCAACCATATTTGTATGGACGACAGTTTTCCCTCCTAACAGACCATAATCCCCTTGTCTGGCTTAATCGGGTCCCCGGAGACAATGGCAGATTACTGCGGTGGAGTTTAGCCCTACAACCTCTGGACTTCACCATCCACTACAGAACCGGCAAACAAAACGGTAACGCCGATGGACTAAGTCAACAAACGGAACTTGTACCCACCCCATAAACTTCGGTCATCCCCAAAACGATCCGTTAAGGATCAGACTGTGTATGTCCATCGCGTCGCTGAAAAGGGGAGCCGTGTTACGGAACCCCACTGCACCAAGAATATGTTGTGCAGTTATATGTATGTATAGTAGGTTCCATGTGAGATGCATGTCCCTAACGCATCAGCCCACAGGCTGCGCCCCTGGGCAGAGAGGACAAGATATTCCCCTTTTGACCTTCCCCAGCTTTGTAATTCCCACAGTAAATATCGGCAGGCTCTGGCCACCTGCAGCTATGGTAATGTATGTCTGGCCTGCCGCTTTTCAATTGGCCCGCACTCTGTATCTGTGATATATATTCTGTGTCCTGTGAGTAAAGTGTTGTCATACTGGAAATATGTGGAGACGCAGTGATCTTTTATATGTGCCGATGTAATCAAGAAATTCCAGCCAGCGTACTTCATTCCGACTCCAGCCAAAGCAGAGTGGACCTCCTGAAACACGGGGTGGTACTGAAAGAGGTACTCCAGCACGGCAGTCCCTGTCACAACCCTTTTTTGCATCAGACCTACTGGAGTGTGCTAAATATATAGTATACCACTATTTCAAATTGAGGAGCAGCCATGAAGATGATTTCCCAAGAAAAGAGAAACAGCGTCATCCAGCTTATCAATAGCGGTCTCACCCAAGAAAATTGCCAGACTTTATCATACGAGTGCCATGACAGTTGGAAGAATTCAAAATAATATCCGTCCATCCATTCAAAAGCCAAAAGCTTGACGTCCAGGCAAAATATTGGAGTCAAAAAGTTGGCGCATCACAAGGTCTATCAGTTATGGTGAGAAAAAGAGGGCAGTGGAGGTGGCCCATATGCTTTGTAATAGTGAGATCACAGACGTCCATGCCAGCACCATGCTATGCACATAAAAGTCTAGAATGGTGGCCTGAAAAAAAGGTGAAGAAGCCTCGACTTCAATATCGTCACAAGTGTTGGCTCCAGTTTACAAAAAAAGTACGAAAAGTGGACAGCATAAGATTGTTAACTGGTGACTCGGAGCAATGAGACGAAAGTCAATAGACTAGGCACTGATGGGTGCAAATGGGTCCTTAAGCAGCAAGGGAAAAAAGGACTAATAGATCGAGAATTTGAAGGAACACTCACGTTTGGTGACGGAAGACTGATCAGTGAGTCAACCAGTAGGCAGCAACTTTGGGAACATGTAGAAGAGACCTGAGATCAGATTTTGGCTGAAAAAGTTTGAATCTGATCGAGAGCATGCTCAGAAGCATTCAGGCAGTGTTGAAAGCCAAAAGTGGATTCACAAAATACTAACAAAACAAAACAAATAATATATATATTTAGGAGCAAAACAAAAGCAAGATTGTCTATAAAGTGATGGTATTCTCACGATCAAAGCAGCAGTGGATAGTGAGATATGGAGCCTGAAAGTCTAAGACTCAAAACATTGTTACCCTGTTACTCATCAGTGTAAAACATGCATTGTGACCAAACATGGTGCCTTTCCAATATTCTACGTGGTCAATGGGACACCATGCAAATTGAAAATATTTGTTTCACTTATTTTGTTCACTGTCTTATGCCCTTAAAGGGTTTCATAAAAATAGAATGTATCTTCGACAACCTTTTAACAGGAGGAAAGGCAGCCATTTCAGTTTATTTCAACTGTTCAGATTGTGTAAGAGTTAGCATCTCTGAGGAGGTGGGATGACACATACAATCCTTGCAAGTAAATGTTTTACCTGAGAAAAAATGCCTTCAATATGCAATATCCGTAAACATACACTGTAAGTAATGCTCAGAAAAATAAAAAAAGCTAAGTGACTTGTGCAGTAGAACAATAACCATTGCAGCATTAACTAAATCCTCTCTAGAGAAGCACGTTGGGTGAAGGAGTTCAGAAACTCCAACCTTACATTGTAGTTATTATATACAAGAATCTGAATTACCCTCAAGTTCTACCTTTGTGAATTAGATTCACATGGCGCCAACTTAAAAAGTCACTGTCAGTATTGAACAATTTAAATAGGTTGAAGATGATAACTATTTCTTGAAGACATAGGCTAACAACGCATATTTTACTTTTTTTTCCCCCATGTTGGCCAAGAATGTCACTACAGATGCTCAAGCCAAATTTTGGATTCTTTAATGATCCTTCTCCCGGGACTAAATAGGACTGAGGCTCCAATGATTAGGCTACATTCCCATGATGAGCTTTTCCCATGGGATTTTCTTGTGTAAATACTGTTGAAAAAAAGTCATTTACAGTAGCATATTGGCTTTTTCCTCATCCCCATCCACCATTTCACCAAGACTATTTTTAAGGGGGCCAAAACCATCATTTTTTAGTTTCTTGCTAGCTTTTAAAAAAGGACTGGGCGATTTCCCCAGCACAAATGATATTGTGGATTATAACTAATTTAATGACAAAATGCACGAGTGGTGGAGAAAGATTGAACTTGATGGGGCTAGATGTTTTTTTCAACCTATGTAACATATACAGTGTTCTCTACTGCGATCTTTCAAGTTCCGTCAGAATTCCCAAAATCCAGAATTTAGCCACTCACTATTTTTGTCTGGTCTCCATCCAAAAAGTTTTCTTCTTTTTCAAATATGCATAAAAGCAAGGCAGAACTATCTTTTGCGCATGACTAAAAAGACAAAGGCTCTGTTAACACAGACTGAATGTGGCACGATACAACAGCCGATTGGTAAACTTTACTGTTGCATAACAGATCATTTCACAAGCTGAACAAGCGTTTTGCTTGTTTATCTGTTGTTCGGCAGCCTGTTTGAATTGCAAGATAATCGTGAAACCAGAATTTATAACATACCTCGTTCAAGACCATCTTTCAGTGTAATGTCCTTTTAAGAGGTGGACCGACACCTAAAATGTATTTCCTCATTACCTTACACTGTAATCAGTTTTGAAATTTGCTTTATTACACAACACTACACTTTTCTCTATCTCCCTAGTCTCTAAACATATTTTTTACTGTACTTCCTGTGATGTTTCGTTTGAGAGGAGTTTTAAAAGTGAAGTCACAGGAGGCTGGGGCTGCCCTCACTCCTCACAGCATCCATAGACTCTACTACATAAGGGCATCACAAGGGGCAGTGCTGAAGTTAGTCACTATTTTCTTGCATCACCGACCCCTCTGAAGAAGTCATGGATCCTGGGTCATGGTCACTGTGGGTGTCACAGGGTTACTGCAACAGTGTGGAGCCAGAAGACCAGAGCGTCTGATTACTCCAACTCCGAAGGTGAGAAGTACTTGGCTTTCATTTTTAATATGTGTATTCCTTCTGGCAGAACAGGAGTTAATCACCCATGTAGGAAATCCCTGTGCTCACAGCTGAGCTCGGGTAACCACTTCTTCCCCCTTTATAGTCTGGGCTCTGTTACAAATCCTTGTTAGGGCAAGCTTTTGCTGCATGGCTAACTGAGGGAGAGGTGTTCATATGAGGAGAGTTGGAGGAGTTAACCGTCATGGTCCAGTCCTGAGTTTGTTTTCAGCTGTCTTCTCTCTGACTGGTCATGTGGGAGTTAATCCCCTCTGCCTCGTTATGGAGCTGGCTGAGCTATTTCAGCCCTTTGCAGCCTGTGGGCCAGTGTCAGGTATAGTTCAAGTCTCCCAGCTGGAGCGCCTGACCTGTATTCCTATTTGTGATACTTGTTCCTCTGACTCCCTGCACCCGTGTATGACTCGATCTGATTCCTGGACTCCGCCCCTTGCTTTCCATCTTTGATACCACGCTTCCCGACTGGTTTCGACTCTGGCTTGTATCCCGACTTCTTCTTACGTCTCACGTTTTGGTTGCCACGTTCCCGGTAGGCTCCGACTTCTTGTTTGACCCCGACTATTCCTCTGACTCCCCTGTGTACTGCCCTGACCTCTCTGTGTATGACCTTGGCTTGTCTTACTTCTCTTTCATTACCTGTGGCACCTGTGTTGTTGTTCAGTGTTCCTGCGCTGTGTATACAACCTCTTTTCCTTCACCAGCACCCCCTGGTGGAGGTTGCACTATACTGCACTGCAGCAGCACATTACATTATCAGTGACTGCTGCTTGGTTTGTATGTGTGGTAATTCCCTATCCTTCTCAATTTTGGTTTATTCCCCTACCTCCACGCCCCAATGTATTCCTCTGTTATATATAAGTGAATATTTTGTATGCCTGGAGTTTTCTGTTAACCTTTGTTTGGGTTGCCTTGTTTTCAGGGTTGGTGTACTACAGTGCACAGTAGCGCCTCCCTTCCCTGGGTGGGAGAAGAGAACAGACAAGGGGCTAACTCAAGAGATAAGGCAAGAGTGGGGGCCCCGACATATTCACCTTCAGAAGTATCCCAGGGAGTAAGGAGAGCTAGGGCACCTCCTAGTGTTATGGACAAGGAAAGAGCCCCTTGTCTGAGGTCACTCGACAGCTGTGTCGTGACAGTGGGAGACTGGAGTGTATGGCCTGCATTCAGCTTCCGTCTTTGCCGCCGCCATAGGATCTGTGAAATAAAAAGTAATCAGGGGGCCCAGATACTGTATATCACCAAATTGCGTACACCCTCACATTTTTGTAAATATTTCATTATATCTTTTCATGGGACAACACTAAAAAGATGACACTTTGATACAGCGCAAAGTAGCCAGTGTACAGCTTGTATAATAGTGTAAATTTGGTGGGCCCTCTAATAACTCACACAGCCATTAATGTTTAAAGTACTGGAGCAAAAACGAGTACACCCCTAAGTAACTGCAGAAGCAGCCACTGACACCAGCACCACCCCATAGCTTCTAGGAACGCCCTCAAACGAGATGTAATCAGGGGGCTGCGCTGGTATCACTCACTGCTTCTACCACCGTACCCTGCTGACAATTCATTTGAGGGTGGTGCTAGAAGCTGTGAGATGGTGCTGGTGTCACTCACTGCTTCCAAGTTTGCCCCTCTTTGTCCCCTTGGTGTTTATTTTGGAGGAGGCAGAAGCAGAGTGCCAATGATGCACTCGTATTTCCACAGTGTCAATTACTTGGGACTTCTTGAGAGGGTGCATCAATGCAAGAAACTAGTAACTGTAGCGCTGCCCAAACACCCCGTCCATGATGTCCAGTTCCAGCAGGGGCAATGGATGCTGTGAGGGCAGCCCCAACGTCCTGTGCCATCACATTTGAGACTCCTCTAACACAAAACATCACAGGCAATACAGTAAAGAAAACACATTTTTACGGATTAGAAAGATACGGAGAAGTCTAGGGTGCCGTGTAATAAAGCAAATTATAAAAGTGTAAGGATAAATAGCTAGAAAATACACTTTAGCTGCCGGACCACTCTAGTGCTGGAATGGAGGACAGAATGTTTCCAAATGGCTCTGTAAGCTTACCTTAGGGGATTCCAACAGGAGACCCTATGCTATGCCCAGCGGAGTGCACTATATATGTGTGAACCTAGAGAGCAGTATGTTCAGGAATTGCCAGAAATCAGAGAACACCAAATAAAATGACTTACAGCTCAGTATTGAGAATATGACCTTGATAACCATATTATTTATGTCTGCAAATGTTCCATGGTAATGATATATCCCATAACTGCACCATACACTAGCTGCAGACATTCTTTTATGACACAAGTACTAGCACAAGTTGTGTTTGCAAATAAAACCAGACACAAAAGCAGGGAAAAACATTGCTCTTTCCACGTAGCTGCCCACACACAATGCAAAATGAAAAAAAAAATTCAATTTCTAAACTGAGGGAAGCCACATCTGGAAGAAAGTCTGTTTTACTACCGTGTACTCAGCCCACTCAAAGCCGCACTTAAAAGTCTGTCCCATCTCCCGGCGTGTGACGTACAGTCTGCACCAGACACACAGAAAGGTGAGCGAGTTGTCAGAGGCAGAGACACAAAGGCTTACCAGCAGCTAAGCCAGGCGGCAGGGCTCTATTCAGCCGGGCTTCACGTACTTGCCAAGCAGCGACAGATCTGCCATCTAAACACAAGAACTGAAAATACATACAGTAGATGGAGTAGGAATGCATCTTCTTCATTTAGGGCCGCGGCTCCTCATTGTCCCCCACTGAGAATGAGTCATGCAGAACTTTGAATGAATTTTGCACTAACTTCCAAAAGTGTAATGCGGTTCCATTAATCTGATAATCTCATTTATGTGTTATTAATAAAGCTCTTTCACATCAGCTGACAACAGACATTAGTCATTTCCAGGTATGAGATAATGAAAGATGCGAAGGCTGGGAAACATTGTGATTATTACACGGACTTGAGTTTATTCCAGTAGGTTTGAAGGAGAAATGCCATCATTTTTATCTACTGCCAAAATGAACATGGCAAACATATGTACAATCTTGATTCCATTTTTTTTTCCTTTCTTTCTTAAAAGTAGGAATGTATCCAAAAACTTTATTTTACTATTCACTTGTAACGAGTTATGATTCACTTCTAAAAAGTTACAAAAAAGTGAGCTGTGTCTTTAAAGAGGTGGTCTGGAACTAACAGATTTAATCCAAAATGTCTGTCAAATTTAATGTAATAATCTAATATACTTTAATTAAAAAAATTGACTAACTTTCCCTCACTACTTCAACTAACTGCTTTATTTTTTTTTTTACCAACTTCCTATTGATGACATTTTGCTTGAGAATCCAAAGGGCAAGCACATATAGTTAAGCAAGATGTCAATAGGGACAGAAGCAGTGGTCACTGCTGCAGCCTTTGATCCCACCCTGAAATGAAGCATCAGAGACAACCATTTAAAGGGACACTGTCACCTGAATTTGGAGGGAACAATCTTCAGCCATGGAGGCGGGGTTTTCGGGTGTTTGATACACCCTTTCCTTACCCGCTGGCTGCATGCTGGCTGCAATATTGGATTGAAGTTCATTTTCTGTCCTCCGTAGTACATGCCTGCGCAAGGCAAGATTGCCTTGTGCAGGCATGTACTACGGAGGACAGAGAATGAACTTCAATCCAATATTGCAGCCAGCGGGTAAGGAAAGGGTGAATCAAACACCTGAAAACTCCGCCTCCATGACTGAAGATTGTTCCCTCCAAATTCAGGTGACAGTGTCCCTTTAAGGGGCTGGGCTATTCTCTGCTCTATTGAACATGCATCGATTGTCAATTCCCATGAATGCTCAGTAAGATCTGTTCACTGTGGAATATTATTTTTAATGCACAGTGACAGTGCGCTCCCTCATTGACTCTGATGAGAAGTGATTACTCACCAAGAGAGTGCACTATCAGTGCGCATTGGAAGGAGAAAACCTGGCAAGCAGAAAAAGTAGAGACCAGCCAGGACACCACCATCATTTTCAGAAGCAAGGCACATCTTTGATCTTTCCTACACGTCAGGTATTCTTCTGACAAGAGTGCACTGACAGTATGCTATATTGCTGGCTTCTTACTTCTGATAAGAGCCAGATTACACACTATCACATTGTAGAGTGACGAGATCATTCTGAGCATATGCCTGAATTGACAACCAAAGCATGCTCATTAGTGCAAAAACTAGCCCAGCACCTGAATCGGACAAAGCAACCTTGGCTTCCATAACACCTCAGCACTGCCACAGGCTGATTGACGCCATGCCACATTAATGCAGTAATTGATGCAAAAGGAACTCGACTAAGGCTAGTTTCACATTTGCGTTAGAATCCGCAGCGTAGAACCCACAGTGTTTAATCCGCATCCGCAAGTACAGGAAAAAACATATATAAACACGTACAAATGTGGCGTTTTTTAGACGCATGCGGGAACGCATGCGTTTAAAAACAAAACGCTGCTTTTGCATGCTTCTCAATGCGTTTTTTCCTGCATTTGCGTTTTTGGTGCGCACGGTGACAAATTTTACAGGAGAAAAATCTAGATAACCAGACACCGCCAATGTGACTACAGAGGGCGTGTATTTTGGGATATCTTTACATAGACCCTTGAACAGCTGAAATCTTCAGATTTTGCTCCTGTATCCTGTGTCATACTGGATCTTTGCATGGAGAGCTTTTATTTCAACCTGGATTTAAGCATCAAGCTGTTTCTTGCCTGTGCGTTTGCTTGGGAGCAAGACAGAAATCTCGAAAGATGGAGAAGGACACGGCGTAGGCGTTTTTGGAGACACCCCATTATTGAATTACGTGAGAGACGTGGAGCCTATCACACGCTGTATGGCGAGCTTAATGCCAACCCGGACAAATTCCCGGAATATACAAGGATGTCGCAAGACTCATTCTGGGATTTGCTTGCTCGGGTCCAAGGAGCCATACGGAGACAGGACACCCAGCTCCGTAGAGCGATTCCACCCGAGGAACGTCTGCTGGTTACATTAAGGTACGTAACAAATCTAAACCAACGGCAGTGCAAATTTTGGGTGTTCTGAGGCTGGTTTCACACTTGCGTTCCAAAACACATGCGTTTTAAAAAAAAAAACGCATGGTGAAAAAACGCATGTAAACACTGCGTTTTTTTGACGCATGCGTTTTTGCATGTGGTGAAAAAAACGCGCCGTTTTGACACGTTTACATGCGTTTTTTCATGTGTTTGTGTTTTTTAAACGCATGCAGATAAATGTGTGACAGCTGCCAATCATCAAAATAAAGTGAAAAACCCACTAAAAACAGAAAGAGCTAGGGTTAGCGGTAGGGTTAGGGTAGGGATCCTAACCCTACACCTAACCCTAAAGGGATCCTAACCCTAACCCTACCCCTAAAGGGATTAGGGTTAGGATCCCATTATCAATTTTATGGTGTGGGGTGGTTTATCAGTGTGTTTTTTTAACGCATGCGTTTTTAATGTTAAATATAGGGAAAAAAACTCATGCGTTTTTTTGCGTTTTTTACAGCAAAAACGCAAAAAATAAAAAAAAACGCAAATGTGAAACCACCCTGACATGTAATTTTTAGGGTATTTTCCTTTATGTCTTTAGCATAACAACACCATAAATATAACTCATTGTAATTTCTTTTTTTTTTTTCTCTTCCAGATTTCTGGCAACTGGAGAGAGTTTATCATCCCTCCACTTCCAATACCGGCTTGGAATAGCCACCCTGTCCAAAATAGTTGCGGACACCTGCCGTGCTTTGCAGAATGTACTCCGGGATGAGTTTATACCCCTACCCACCACAGACATGTGGACTGGCATTGCGGAAAAATTCTGGAGTGTGTGTGATTTCCCAAACTGTTTGGGAGCGGTTGATGGAAAGCACATCCGCATTATCAAACCTGCCAGAACAGGGTCGGAGTACTTCAATTATAAAAAAATATTTTTCTGTTGTGCTCATGGCAATAGCCGATGCGGACATTGGAGCTTTTGGCCGTGACAACGATTCCCAAACTTTTGGGCCGCCATGTGTATGGCAAAAATTTTAATTTTCCACGGCCACGACCGCTCCCCAACACTCAAGGTCTACCAATGCCATGTGTTATGGTTGGTGATGAGGCCTTTCAGATGTGTGAAAACCTACTGAAGCCATATTCCAGTCGGGACTTGAACCACACTAAAAGGATTTTTAACTACAGGCTGACCAGGGCCCGAAGAACAGTAGAGTGTACCTTTGGGATTCTAGTCTCAAAATGGCGCATTCTTGCATCAGCCATTAATCTAAAAATGGAGACAGTCGATGAGGTGGTCAAAGCCTGTGTGGTTCTGCACAATTACATAATGGCTAATGAGGGGCCCAACATTGAACTGGATGAACCAGTTGCACACCCACTGCCCGATTACCAGCATCACCCGCTGCGGTCAACAGCTGAAGTTGGTCACATGTGGGACCAATTTGCTGCCTTTTTGATTCAGATATTGGACGTGTGTCATGGCAGGACAATGTTGTGTAAATGTCCTGTTATTTTATCTGTACCAGTTATTTTCTTACATGTTACTAATGTTTCTCGTTAATAAACTTTATTTTTTGGTGTCTTGACCATGTCTCATATGTATTTCCTCTACAAACCAAGGTTGTCCTCACACTAGCAGTATTTGGTCTGTATTTATTATCAGTATTTGTAATCCAAAACCAGGAGTGGGTGATAAAGGCTGAGGTGCTAGATATGTTAATATTATAATTTTCCTCTAATTGTTCCACTCCTTGTTTTGTCTTACAAATACGGATATAAAATACTGACCACATACTGCTAGTGTGACGGCAGCCATGTTGTTTTAGTGATAAGGTTGTTGACGTCATTGCGTATTGATTCTGTTCTGCTATGCAGTATCCATTGGACACAGACTGAAGAGACAATGGCTGTCATACAAAACAGATCTATACTCATCAAGTCAGGTGTCAGAAATAATGGAATTCATGATGCACATATAACAGCCTCATGAATTCACTATTTCTGACACATGTCCAGGTGAGCATAGATATGCCGTGTATGACCAGCATCGTCCCTTCACTTTGTGTGAAATAGATTACGTACACAGAAGAGAAAAAGAAGGCTATACAATGCACTTCTCTACTCACCAGGTCAGGCATCCTAACTATTGAGTTTTTGGACACCTGACCTGTAGAGTATAGTTTTGCATTGTATTGCCACCATTTTCTCTTCAGTCTGCAACACTAGTCACAAACTAAGCAGAATGAAGAGATTATGGAGAAAATACAAGTATAAATGTGTTGGTCCACCTCATAGCTCTATACTAAAGACACACGAAGTGTTGTACTTGCTAACTATTGGAGCTATGATGTGGCTAAAAAATAAAGTGTGCGGCGCAGTGTTTTATTTGGTGCACGGTGTGTGTTGCCGGCGGCAAAAGACACAATTAACCAAACATAATTGGGGGCAAAAAACTTGTATTTATTTTAGAACAAAAATATTTATTTAACTGCGCCTGCTTGGGGTAGAGTGATGGAAACAGGGGGTGTGAAGCTGTGAGGCCTGGCTAACAGTGGACGACGCAGGGGTGGCAGGAGAAGGGGCAATGAAACTTGTGGGGTCTGGTAGTGCAGGGATAGGGCTTGACACATGAGAGGCCTGAGACGCACTGGAAGGGTGAGACGAACTTGACATTACAGACACACTGGGAGGTGAGGAGGGAGGAATACTAATAGTACGCTGTTTTTTATTTTTTCTCCCTTTCTAGGATCGCCGGGTTCTGGTAAGCCTCGGTGGGCTCATATGTCGTGGCATGGTCGTGGTTGATGACCTGTCAGGGTCCGGCTGCACTGTGCCAGAGTCCATAGTGCTCGTAGAGCGTGCACCCATGCCAGAGTCCATAGTGCTCGTAGAGCGTGCACCCATGCCAGAGTCCATAGTGCTCGTAGAGCGTGCAGCCATGCCAGAGTCCATAGTGCTCGCAGAGCGTGCAGCCATGCCAGAGTCCATAGTGCTCGCAGAGCGGGCAGCCATGCCAGAGTCCATAGTGCTCGTAGAGCGTGCACCCATGCCAGAGTCCATAGTGCTCGTAGAGCGTGCAGCCATGCCAGAGTCCATAGTGCTCGCAGAGCGTGCAGCCATGCCAGAGTCCATAGTGCTCGTAGAGCGTGCACCCATGCCAGAGTCCATAGTGCTCGTAGAGCGTGCACCCATGCCAGAGTCCATAGTACTCGTAGAGCGTGCAGCCATGCCAGAGTCCATAGTGCTCGTAGAGCGGAAGGCCATGCCAGAGTCCATAGCGCTTGTAGAGCGGAAGGCCATGCCTGGGTCCTGCTACATCGTGGTGGTGGCAGTACGGAAGGCCATGCCAGGGTCCTGCTGCATCGTGGTGGTGGCGGTACGGAAGGCCATGCCAGGGTCCTGCTGCATCGTGGTGGTGGCGGTACGGAAGGCCATGCCAGGGTCCTGCTGCATCGTGGTGTCAGTGGAGGAGGTCGAAGCAGGAGCAGCGGTTGTCATGGTGGTGGCGGTGGGCTGTCCAACAGCACTCAGCATGGTGGTGGTGCTGTACTGGTGTCCGGTAGTGCTAGGAATAAAGGTGGCCGTGCAGTGGTATGCAGCAGAGGTCGGCATGGATGTTAATCGTGACAGTGAAGGTACAGGTGGATATGCCGCCACTGTCTGCTGAAAATACCGACTCTGCTGCATAGCCTGCACGTAAGCAGCATTGCAGGCCTGCATGACACTAAGCTGGAGATCAGGAGTAAGGTGTTCCGACATGCCCTGCTCAATTTGGTTAAAAAAATGATGTGCTGGCCTCTGGAGGTCGGCTTTTACTCGGTCAAGGCTTTTGGTGACCTCCTGGATACGTGTATTCATGTGGGTAAGGAAATATCCATTCGGTCAACCAAAGCCTTGAGTCCTTCGTGAAAAACCGAGCTCAAGTGCTAAAACTCGGGCATGAGGGACCTGTCCGATGCCCTCTGCCGGGAGGTGCCCCCCAAAAAAGGGGCAGAGGCAGAGGACTGGGAAAGGGGAAGACCTGATGAACCAGCTTCCTGGTCTCCAGTTTGTGTGGCAGGCCCACTTGCTGCAGCGCTGCTGGATGGCTGGGACGGGTCCGTGGCTGTCTGATGAAGGACCGCTCCAGAACCTAGGCCAACAGTACTGCTCCATGTGCTGTAAAAAAGGAAAAAAAAATAATAACAAAAATTAACCAGACGCCAACTCCTGTGGAATAGAAACATATAGATTATGGCAATACAACACAACCTAACGCAAGGGGAAAATACTTACGTTCTCTGGGCAAGGACCGGTCTTAAAAATGCCAGAACGCAATGGTATTTGTACTTTCGGATCCTTGCTCCTGAACCACTGGGAACACGGCTCTCTTGAAGCAGGTCATTGTTGAATCGGTCCTTCATCGAGCGCCAACGTGTTTTGACTTTGAGCACTGTTAAAAGAAAACAAAAAATTATGGTTAGACAATGTACTTTTGGCCATGCTCACACAACTGTGTGTGATGAGACAAACTCCTGAGAGTTTCTCTCATCACACACAGTTGTGTGAGCACAGCCAAGGTCTCTGCTGCGTCACACTGCATTATAATACTTACAAAATTAAGTTCGGACCCGAGAAGGGGCGTTATCCCAGCCATCCCACATCGCTTTGGCCACCTCATTCCATAGGCGCCAGATCGTCACGTTGTCCGAGTGCTGTGGAACCCGGGTGTCCCACAACGGGACTCGCTCCTGGACCAGGGAGATGAGGAGGTCATTTTCTATGAGGTCTTCATCCCGTTCTGGAACCTAAAAATTAAATACAGACATTAATGTTGGATACATTAACATAAGAAAAAGAAAGAAAACAGAGGCTGAGAAATGGCATGAATAAGGAAAGTCAAGATACAAAAGGATTCCAGAAGATGTAAAGAAAGAAGAAAGTAAAGAAAGGAAGATTCAAGAATACTGAAGTGAGGATACAGTAAATAGTCAGCCAGGTATACTTACACGCTGCCGCCTTGCCACCCGACCGTGACTCCGCTGCTCCTCCTTCTAGTCTCTGCCGCAGTAGAAGAAGTGCTCTAAAAAATGAAAAAAAAAAAAATTGTCATATGTGTAGATGTGACAGTGAATACTTACCAATCTGACGAGGTGAGTACTCACTTCACTGACATGTTCGGCTTCAGAAAGCCCAGGACGTTGCTCCTCATCAGAAGAAGACATTCTGATGCATGCAGAAAGAAAGAAATGGAAGAAATTAGGACATGGAGAGACAGAAAATAGAAAATAAAGGCATTGGCTTGGATATACGTACATTGTTCTGAGTGTAGATTCCTTCCTGTGTCTGCTCTGCTGCGTCTGGAAAGCTTCTCTGTCTGCTGCGTAGTGACCTGCAACTTCCCACTCCCTCCCTTTATCACCTTGTATGTGGGGGGTGGCTTATTAGTGTCTAGAAATGTATTTCTCTGGTGCAACGCATGCGTTCACGAACGCAAGCAAACGCATGTGCTTGCGGCCGCATGCGATCACATAGACAGCAATGCATTTTTTTGGCGCATTCTTTACGCAATCGACCGCATACGTTTGTAGGCGGCAAATTGACGCCTCTAAAATTACTAAATGTAGCGTTTACCGCGCCAACCCGCAGACAACGAAACGCGACCAAAAGCAACCGATCGCAGACACATGCGTCCCTAATGTTAAATATAGGAATACATAACGCATGCGGATATTTGCGGAAGAAACGCTGCGGACACAACCGCAAATGAGAAACCAGCCTAAGTGTTGAGTGCATTTACAGAACATACATTCCAGTAGGCCAACATTTTAGATTTTAAAATCATTTTTCAAGCTGGTGTTATAAAGTATTCTAATTTACTGAAATAATGACTTTTAGGTTTTCATTGGCTGTTAGCCATAATCATCAGCATTAACAGAAATAAACACTTGAAATAGATCACTCTGTTTTTAATGACTATCTATATATCTACTATATAATTGTCTAAGGGTCACTTCTGTCTTTCTGTCTGTCTGTCACGGAAATGGCTGATTGGTCGCGGTCAAACGGCCACGACCAATCAGGGACGGGCACAGTGCAGCCACGAAATAGGCGCTCCCTACTCCCCTGACGTCAGTGCCAGCTCCATACTCCCCTCCAGACAGCGCTCATACAGGGTTAATGGCAGCATTAACGGACCGCTTTATGCCACGGTGTAACGCAGTCCGTTAACGCTGCTATTAACCCTGTGTGACCAACTTTTTACTATTGATGCTGCCTATGCAGCATCAATAGTAAAAAGATCTAATATTAAAAAAAAAAAAAAAAAAATCATTATATACTCACCTACCGGCGCCTTTCCCGGTCCTCGTAACAGTCCGGTCACGAGACCGCTATGTCATCATCTCACGAGACCGCAATGCACTCTTGGGACCGGTGCGTCGCGAGGAGCATCGGTAAATGCCTGGGCTGG
This sequence comes from Ranitomeya imitator, assembly GCF_032444005.1. Lineage (NCBI taxonomy): Eukaryota > Metazoa > Chordata > Amphibia > Anura > Dendrobatidae > Ranitomeya > Ranitomeya imitator. The sequence goes on along the minus strand of NC_091290.1, from coordinate 70,293,865 downwards.
ATCCGGAGGTTGCCGGAAGGCGAGTATATAACTATTTTTAATTTTATTTATTTATTTTTTTAAACAGGGATATGGTGCCCACATTGTACATTGCTATATACTATGTGGGCTGTGTTATGTACTACATCTTGTTGCTACATACTATGTGGGCTGTGCTGTATACTACATGGCTGTGGTATATATTACATAGCTGGGCATTATACTACATTGCTGTGCTCTATACTATGTGGCCTGGGTTATATACTGCATGGGCAGTGTTATATACTATGTGGCTGAGTTATATACTATGTGTTTGTGCAATATATTACGTGGCTGTGCAATATACTACGTGGCTGAGCAAGATACTTCGTGGCTGGGCAAGTTACTACGTGGCTGTGCTATATACTATGTGGGCTGTGTTATATGCTACGTGGGCTGTGTTATATGCTACGTGGGCTGTGTTATATGCTACATGGCTGTGCTATATTTCTCTGCTGTATCTGTGCATCATGAATCGTGGTATGTGTTTAAGAGGGGGGCCACTGAGACTCTTTCGACCCCGGGGCCCTCAAAAACCTGGAGCCGGCACTGGCTTCACTGATTGGTCACGCCCGGCCGCGAACAATCAGCGATAGTCGCAGTCCGCCCATGAATTGACACGGAATTTGAGCCATGCTTTGCTAATTGGTTGCGGCCGGCCCAATCCTGTGTATAAATTGCATTATTCTGAAAACTTCATAAATAAACTACATACATACTCTAGAATACCCGATGCATTACTACTATATAATTGTCTAAGGGTCACTTCCGTCTGTCTGTCCTTCTGTCACGGTTATTCATTCGCTGATTGGTCTCGGCAGCTGCCTGTCATGGCTGCTGCGACCAATCAGCGACGGCCACAGTCCGATTAGTCCCTCCCCTACACTCACTGCCCGGCACCCGCTCCATAATCCCCTCCACTCACAGCTCACACAGGGTTAAGGGCAGCGGTAACGGCCCGCGGTGTAACGCACTCCTACTGCTCATAGGTCCTTCTCATACCAGCCCTGGGACCGTAAGCTGCCGCTTGCAATGGAGCGGTCCCGGGAGCGTGGCGATGAGCGGCAAAGGCGGCGGATGGTGAGTATAGCAGGACTTCCAACGGGCCTTCGGAAGGTGAGTATATGTTTATTTTTTTTAAGTCTCTATACTACGTGGCTCTGTACTGGGCAATATACTATGTGGCTGGACAATATACTACGTGACTGGGCAATATACTATGTGGCTGGGCAATAAAACGTACTACGTGGCTCTGCTATATACTACATGACTGGGCAATATACTACGTCACTGGGCAATATACAGTGTGGCTCTGCTATATACTATGTGACTGGGCAATATACTACGTGGCTGGGCAATATACTACGTGGCTGGGCAATAAACTACATAGCTGGGCAATAAACTACGTGGCTGGGCAATATACTACGTGACTGGGCAATATACCACAACGGTCAAATACAAGAAAATCAACCATCAGCACTCAGCTTAGGGGATGCACGCTCCAAAGTCCAAGGATCCAATCGGACCAAAAGTCACAAATAGAAAAGAAAAGCAGCATCCATACCAGGTGATAGAGATCCAAAAAACGATTTATTCTGCCATCAAAGGTTACAACGTTTTGGCCAAGGTGGCCTTTGTCAAGTACACAAAGTCTCAGAAGTGGCCATCTTAAATAGTGTGGAGCCCACATGGGCACCAATCACCATCAAGGGGTGGCCGTTATTAAATATACATAAAAATAAGAAATTTGTGCTTGAATCACTTTCGACATGTAATCACAAAACCAATAACACCCAAATCTCATAACCCATACCAGATAACATATACAGAAACAGAACAGAAAACATAACATCAATTCACAGCCCAATAGCTGTGTTTGTTGCTCCGTTGTTATGGTGAGACTTCATCCAATCACATGCATTTGATAGTGATTGGACAAGTAAGGGGATTGCCCTAAGTGTTAAAGAAAAGGGCGCAAAGTACATCACCCTCCAATCGTGACCAACCTGCAGGAAAGAATCCACATGGCCATAGAACGCCGGCGCATGCGCACAGAGCACACCACACGGCCGATCATGTGACCGCCCCCTGGTGCCGCCCAGCGCGCACGCGCCAGACATCGCAGGTCAGGCGCCGAAGAGAGAAGGCACAGCGAACGCCACATGGCCGACCCGGAGACACCACAGCGTATCAACGCCAGGGTCTCCAACCCGCCCACACGCGATACTGCGCCTGCGCTCCCAGGACAACCGCGGACATAGCCAAATCCATGGCAACTACACTCCCTACATAAAAAAACAATGGTTACATAATGATTTGACAGACAAGGACCACAGGGAGGGAAAAAAGGGCCAAACATAACAGAGTAACACCCAAAAAGGAGGGAGAATTTACAAAAAAACAATATAATAATTAGCCTCCGTCTGTTCCTAGGATGCCAAATCTCGAACTTGTCTGTAAAAAAAGAGGGGAAAAAGGAAAAAAATAAAAAATAAAAAAGAAGAATTATAAAAATTACTACAAAAGACTAGTAAAATTTGCAAAAGTTGCAAAAAATAGCACACAATTAAAAATACACAGAGGGGAAAACGCACACTCTAAATGAGTAGGGGGGGACACAAGATCATCGATTGTTGAGACTAAATCTATAACCCACCTAACATACCAGATATCCATCTTGCTACAACTATGTTATGCAAATCTGTAGGTTATAATCTACATTAAGTCCTTTGGGTTGTAACGTCTCTAATACTGAGATCCACCTCAACTCCTTTTGTTTCAATTTAAGTGTCCTATCACCCCCTCTCCTTAGAGCAGGAACCCCATCAATGACTCTAAAACGCAGCTGATTAATGGAATGTCTACATTCACTAAAATGCTTAGGAATTGGCAAGTCCTGTAAATTTGTACGTATTGTGCTCTTGTGCTTACTTATCCTTGTTCTTATTTCTCTCGTTGTTTCACCAACGTACATTAGTCCGCATGGGCACACTATTAAATAAATAACAAATTTTGATGAACATGTGTACCGTTCGTTAATCATAAATTTTTTACCAGTTCGAGGGTGACAAAAACTGTCACCCTTGAGCATATTTCCACAGCAAGCACAATTGAGACAGGGAAAGTTGCCCATCCGAGGAGGACAAAATGTCGTCTGGATGGCAACCTTGCCTGTCCCAATGTCGGATTTCACCAGTCGATCTCTCAAATTACGCCCTCGTCTGTATGACAATACAGGGCGTGGACTGAAATCTTGAATGTGGGGCAAACCCCTATGCAATATCCCCCAATGTTTATTGAGAATATTGGCAATACCATGGCTGGCCGGACAATAAGTAGAGACAAACGGCACACATTTTTGTTTATCCTTTATGTTATGAGTCTGTAGATCATCACCAGTCAATCTGATCGCCTTCTCCCTATGACCTAGCACCTTCACCTTTGGATACCCTCTCTGTATAAATTTTTCACACATTTCGTCAAGTCTTGTGTCACACATCTCTGTGTCAGTAACTATTCTTCGTACCCGAATAAGCTGGCTCCAAGGTAGTGAATCCATCATACGTCTTGGATGATAACAGTCATAACACAAAAGGCTGTTCCTGTCAGTCACCTTGGTAAACAAATCAGTCCAAACTTTACCATCTTTTTTATAGACCATAGTGTCCAAAAATTGCACTCTATCAACCGAGCAGGTCATAGTGAATTTTAACTCCGGGTGTATACCATTAAGTTCCGCCAAAAAGTCAAGGAGGCACTCATGGGTACCCTCCCATACACAAAAAATGTCATCAATGTAGCGCCACCAGGCCCGGACGTGCCGCCAGAAGATGGATCGGTACATATGTTGGTCCTCGAGTACCGCCATGTAGATGTTGGCATAAGTGGGGGCCACATTGGACCCCATTTTGTCCTCCTCGGATGGGCAACTTTCCCTGTCTCAATTGTGCTTGCTGTGGAAATATGCTCAAGGGTGACAGTTTTTGTCACCCTCGAACTGGTAAAAAATTTATGATTAACGAACGGTACACATGTTCATCAAAATTTGTTATTTATTTAATAGTGTGCCCATGCGGACTAATGTACGTTGGTGAAACAACGAGAGAAATAAGAACAAGGATAAGTAAGCACAAGAGCACAATACGTACAAATTTACAGGACTTACCAATTCCTAAGCATTTTAGTGAATGTAGACATTCCATTAATCAGCTGCGTTTTAGAGTCATTGATGGGGTTCCTGCTCTAAGGAGAGGGGGTGATAGGACACTTAAATTGAAACAAAAGGAGTTGAGGTGGATCTCAGTATTAGAGACGTTACAACCCAAAGGACTTAATGTAGATTATAACCTACAGATTTGCATAACATAGTTGTAGCAAGATGGATATCTGGTATGTTAGGTGGGTTATAGATTTAGTCTCAACAATCGATGATATTGTGTCCCCCCCTACTCATTTAGAGTGTGCGTTTTCCCCTCTGTGTATTTTTAATTGTGTGATATTTTTTGCAATTTTTGCAAATTTTACTAGTCTTTTGTAATAATTTTTATAATTCTTCTTTTTTATTTTTTTCCTCTTTCCCCTCTTTTTTTACAGACAAGTTCGAGATTTGGCATCCTAGGAACAGACGGAGGCTAATTATTATATTGTTTTTTTGTAAATTCTCCCTCCTTTTTGGGTGTTACTCTGTTATGTTTGGCCCTTTTTTCCCTCCCTGTGGTCCTTGTCTGTCAAATCATTATGTAACCATTGTTTTTTTATGTAGGGAGTGTAGTTGCCATGGATTTGGCTATGTCCGCGGTTGTCCTGGGAGCGCAGGCGCAGTATCGAGTGTGGGCGGGTTGGAGACCCTGGCGTTGATACGCTGTGGTGTCTCCGGGTCGGCCATGCGGCGTTCGCTGTGCCTTCTCTCTCCGGCGCCGGACCTGCGATGTCTGGCGCGTGCGCGCTGGGCGGCACCAGGGGGCGGTCACATGATCGGCCGTGTGGTGTGCTCTGTGCGCATGCGCCGGCGTTCTATGGCCATGTGGATTCTTTCCTGCAGGTTGGTCACGATTGGAGGGTGATGTACTTTGCGCCCTTTTCTTTAACACTTAGGGCAATCCCCTTACTTGTCCAATCACTATCAAATGCATGTGATTGGATGAAGCCTCACCATAACAACGGAGCAACAAACACAGCTATTGGGCTGTGAATTGATGTTATGTTTTCCGTTCTGTTTCTGTATGTTATCTGGTATAGGCTATGAGATTTGGGTGTTATTGGTTTTGTGATTATACAGTGGGGCAAAAAATTATTTAGTCAGTCAGCAATAGTGCAAGTTCAACCACTTAAAAAGATGAGAGGCGTCTGTAATTTACATCATAGGTAGACCTCAACTATGGGAGACAAACTGAGAAAAAAAATTCCAGAAAATCACATTGTCTGTTTTTTTATCATTTTATTTGCATATTATGGTGGAAAATAAGTATTTGGTCAGAAGCAAACAATCAAGATTTCTGGCTCTCACAGACCTGTAACTTCTTCTTTAAGAGTCTCCTCTTTCCTCCACTCATTACCTGTAGTAATGGCACCTGTTTAAACTTGTTATCAGTATAAAAAGACACCTGTGCACACCCTCAAACAGTCTGACTCCAAACTCCACTATGGTGAAGACCAAAGAGCTGTCAAAGGACACCAAAAACAAAATTGTAGCCCTGCACCAGGCTGGGAAGACTGAATCTGCAATAGCCAACCAGCTTGGAGTGAAGAAATCAACAGTGGGAGCAATAATTAGAAAATGGAAGACATACAAGACCACTGATAATCTCCTTCGATCTGGGGCTCCACGCAAAATCCCACCCCGTGGGGTCAGAATGATCACAAGAACGGTGAGCAAAAATCCCAGAACCACGCGGGGGGACCTAGTGAATGAACTGCAGAGAGCTGGGACCAATGTAACAAGGCCTACCATAAGTAACACACTACGCCACAATGGACTCAGATCCTGCAGTGCCAGACGTGTCCCACTGCTTAAGCCAGTACATGTCCGGGCCCGTCTGAAGTTTGCTAGAGAGCATTTGGATGATCCAGAGGAGTTTTGGGAGAATGTCCTATGGTCTGATGAAACCAAACTGGAACTGTTTGGTAGAAACACAACTTGTCGTGTTTGGAGGAAAAAGAATACTGAGTTGCATCCATCAAACACCATACCTACTGTAAATCATGGTGGTGGAAACATCATGCTTTGGGGCTGTTTCTCTGCAAAGGGGCCAGGACGACTGATCCTGGTACATGAAAGAATGAATGGGGCCATGTATCATGAGATTTTGAGTGCAAACCTCCTTCCATCAGCAAGGGCATTGAAGATGAAACGTGGCTGGGTCTTTCAACATGACAATGATCCAAAGCACACCGCCAGGGCAACGAAGGAGTGGCTTCATAAGAAGCATTTCAAGGTCCTGGAGTGGCCTAGCCAGTCTCCAGATCTCAACCCTATAGAAAACCTTTGGAGGGAGTTGAAAGTCCGTGTTGCCAAGTGAAAAGCCAAAAACATCACTGCTCTAGAGGAGATCTGCATAGAGGAATGGGCCAACATACCAACAACAGTGTGTGGCAACCTTGTGAAGACTTACAGAAAACGTTTGACCTCTGTCGTTGCCAACAAAGGATATATTACAAAGTATTGAGATGAAATTTTGTTTCTGACCAAATACTTATTTTCCACCATAATATGCAAATAAAATGTTAAAAAAACAGACTGTGATTTTCTGGATTTTTTTTTCTCAGTTTGTCTCCCATAGTTGAGGTCTACCTATGATGTAAATTACAGATGCCTCTCATCTTTTTAAGTGGTGGAACTTGCACTATTGCTGACTGACTAAATACTTTTTTGCCCCACTGTATGTCGAAAGTGATTCAAGCACAAATTTCTTATTTTTATGTATATTTACTAACGGCCGCCCATTGATGGTGATTGGTGCCCATGTGGGCTCCACACTATTTAAGATGGCCACTTCTGAGACTTTGTGTACTTGACAAAGGCCACCTTGGCCAAAACGTTGTAACCTTTGATGGCAGAATAAATCGTTTTTTGGATCTCTATCACCTGGTATGGATGCTGCTCTTCTTTTCTATTTGTGACTTTTGGTCCGATTGGATCCTTGGACTTTGGAGCGTGCATCCCCTAAGCTGAGTGCTGATGGTTGATTTTCTTGTATTTGACCGTTGTGGTATATTGCCCAGTCACGTAGTATATTGCCCAGCCACGTAGTTTATTGCCCAGCTATGTAGTTTATTGCCCAGCCACGTAGTATATTGCCCAGCCACGTAGTATATTGCCCAGTCACATAGTATATAGCAGAGCCACACTGTATATTGCCCAGTGACGTAGTATATTGCCCAGTCATGTAGTATATAGCAGAGCCACGTAGTACGTTTTATTGCCCAGCCACATAGTATATTGCCCAGTCACGTAGTATATTGTCCAGCCACATAGTATATTGCCCAGTACAGAGCCACGTAGTATAGAGACTTAAAAAAAATAAACATATACTCACCTTCCGAAGGCCCGTTGGAAGTCCTGCTATACTCACCATCCGCCGCCTTTGCCGCTCATCACCACGCTCCCGGGACCGCTCCATTGCAAGCGGCAGCTTACGGTCCCAGGGCTGGTATGAGCAGGACCTATGAGCAGTAGGAGTGCGTTACACCGCGGGCCGTTACCGCTGCCCTTAACCCTGTGTGAGCTGTGAGTGGAGGGGATTATGGAGCGGGTGCCGGGCAGTGAGTGTACTTTGCGCCCTTTTCTTTAACACTTAGTGATTGGACAAGTAAGGGGATTGCCCTATCAAATGCATGTGATTGGATGAAGCCTCACCATGACAACGGAGCAACAAACACAGCTATTGGGCTGTGAATTGATGTTATGTTTTCCGTTCTGTTTCTGTATATGTTATCTGGTATAGGTTATGAGATTTGGGTGTTATTGGTTTTGTGATTATATGTCGAAAGTGATTCAAGCACAAATTTCTTATTTTTATGTATATTTACTAACGGCCGCCCATTGATGGTGATTGGTGCCCATGTGGGCTCCACACTATTTAAGATGGCCACTTCTGAGACTTTGTGTACTTGACAAAGGCCACCTTGGCCGAAACGTTGTAACCTTTGATGGCAGAATAAATCGTTTTTTGGATCTCTATCACCTGGTATGGATGCTGCTCTTCTTTTCTATTTGGGCAATATACCATGTCGCTTGGCAATATATTACGTCGCTGGGCAATATACTACGTGACTGGGCAATATACTACGTCGCTGGGCAATATACCACGTCGCTGGGCAATATACTACGTGGACATGCATATTTATATCATCTGAAGGAGTCACGAAACTGTCATGTAATGTATAAAAGGAAACAATATTTATTGAACAATATAACAATAAAAGATATGAATAAAATCCAAAAATCTCAGTCATGGTAAGGTAACTATGTGAATGGTGGATACAGGTAACACCCAAGTACCACACAAACACACCTAGAGATCAACGACCAGAGATCACAAGTTCACAGAAACATAAGTGAGTAGTTCACATGTAGAGTCCCACTGAGGGCTCCCTATCATGAATGAATAGATGATCGTGTAAAAGACTGGATCTCACCCATTGTGGTCACGGTGTGTGTGTGGCAGCGCCAGCCCCTACGCGCGTTTCGCGTAGGCTTCTTCGGGGGGCCGATATACTACGTGACTGGGCAATATACTACGTCGCTGGGCAATATACTACGTGGACATGCATATTCTAGAATACCCGATGCGTTAGAATCAGGCCACCATCTAGTATATATATATATAATTGTCTAAGGGGTATTTCAGTCTGTCTGTCTATCTGTAACAGAAATCCCGCGTCGCTAGCGGCCGCGACCAATCAGCGATGGGCACAGTCCGGCCGAGAATTAGTCCCTCCCTACTTCCGTCCAGTCAGTGCCCGCCGCCCGCTCCATACTCCCCTCCAGTCAGTGCTGACACAGGGTTAATGGCAGTGTTAACGGACCGCGTTATGCCACGGGTAACACACTCTGTTAACGCTGCTATTAACCCTGTGTGACCAACTTTTTACTATTGATGCTGCCTTTGCAGCATCAATAGTAAAAAGATCTAATGTTACAAATAATAAAAAAAACAACCGCTAAGTCATCTGGGTAATTTTGCAATGCATCGCTGGGAACGGAAGCTGGTGGCAGCAGCGCGCGCCTCAGGACAGCTTCGCTGGACGCCGGCGGGTGAGTATATAACTATTTTTTATTTTAATTATTATATTTTTTTTTTTAACAGGGATATGGTGCCCACACTGCTATATACTAGGTGGGCTGTGTTATATACTGCGTGGCTGCTATATACTACATGGCCAGTGTTATATACTGTGTGGGCTGTGTTATATACTGTGTGGGCTGTGCTATATATTACGTGGGCTGTGTTATATACTGCATGGACTGTGCTATATACTGCGTGGGCTGTGCTATATACTGTGTGGGCTGTGCTATAAACTGCGTGGGCTGTGCTATAAACTACACGGCTCCAATATACTATGTGGCCTGTGCTATATACTATGTGGCTGCTATATACATACATACATACAGTCATGGCAAAAAGTATTCACACCCCTGCAATTCTGTCAGATAATACTCAGTTTCTTCCTGAAAATCATTGCAAACACAAATTATTTAGTGCAATAAACAAGAAAACGAGCACTCACCATCTGTGCAAAAAGTCTGTCCTTTATTGAGGCTTCATGTTAAAAAAGCAGGATACAGCAGGGAGAACCTGAGGTTCCTATGACGACGATCGTTTCGCTCTAGTGAGCTTCTACGGGTGAGCTTCTTAGGGACCCGTAGAAGCTCACTAGAGCAAAACGATCGTCGTCATAGGAACCTCAGGTTCTCCCTGCTGTATCCTGCTTTTTTAACATGAAGCCTCAATAAAGGACAGACTTTTTGCACAGATGGTGAGTGCTCGTTTTCTTGTTTATTGCACTATTGGAGATATCTTTTTCTGTTTTCTACGAGCACCCAAGTCTGTGGTGGCAAATACAACGCTCAGCTATCTGGAGGTGGAGCACAGGTGTGTCGGAGCTGATTGTGCGTCTGACTCTTTTTCTTTGATTTTTTCTACAAATTATTTAGTATTATCTTCATTTAATTTGTCTTAAATGAAAAAACACAAAAAGAATTGTCCTAAAGCCAAACTGGATATAATTTCACACAAAACATAAAAAAGGGGGTGGACAAAAGTATTGGCACCCTTCGAAAAATCATGTGATGCTTCTCTAATTTGTGTAATTAACAGCACATGTAACTTACCTGTGGCACCTAACAGGTGTTGGTAATAACTAAATCACACTTGCAGCCAGTTGACATGGATTAAAGTTGACTCAACCTCTGTCCTGTGTCCTTGTGTGTACCACATTGAGCATGGAGAAAAGAAAGAAAGAACTGTCTGAGGACTTGAGAAACCAAATTGTGAGGAAGCATGAGCAATCTCAAGGCTACAAGTCCATCTCCAAAGACCTAAATGTTCCTGTGTCTACCGTGCGCAGTGTCATCAAGAAGTTTACAGCCCATGGCACTGTGGCTAACCTCCCTAGAAGTGGACGGAAAAGAAAAATTGAGAAGAGATTTCAATGCAAGGTTGTGCGGATGTTGGATAAAGAACCTTGACTAACATCCAAACAAGTTTAAGCTGCCCTGCAGTCCGAGGGTACAACAGTGTCAACCCGTACTATCCGTCGGCGTCTGAATAAAAAGGGACTGTATGGTAGGAGATCCAGGAAGACCCCACTTCTTACCCCTTGACATAAAAAAGCCAGGCTGGAGTTTGCCAAAACTTACCTGAAAAAGCCTAAAACGTTTTGGAAGAATGTTCTCTGGTCAGATGAGACAAAAGTAGAGCTTTTTGGGCAAAGGCATCAACATAGAGTTTACAGGAGAAAAAAAGAGGCATTCAAAGAAAAGAACACAGTCCCTACAGTGAAACATGGCAGAGGTTCCCTGATGTTTTGGGGTTGCTTTGCTGCCTCTGGCACTGGACTGCTTGACCGTGTGCATGGCATTATGAAGTCTGAAGACTACCAACAAATGTTTCAGCATAATGCAGGGCCCAGTGTGAGAAAGCTGGGTCTCCCTCAGAGGTCATGGGTCTTCCAGCAGGACAATGACCCAAAACACAGTTCTAAAAGCACTAGAAAATGGTTTGAGAGAAAGCACTGGAGACTTCTAAGGTGGCCAGCAATGAGTCCAGACCTGAATCCCATAGAACACCTGTGGAGAGATCTAAAATTGGCAGTTTGGAGAAGGCACCCTTCAAATATCAGGGATCTGGAGCAGTTTGCCAAAGAAGAATGGTCTAAAATTCCAGCAGAGCATTGTAAGAAACTCATTGATGGTTACCGGAAGCGGTTGGTCGCAGTTATTTTGGCTAAAGGTTGTGCAACCAAGTATTAGGCTGAGGGTGCCAATACTTTTGTCTGGCCCATTTTAGGAGTTTTATGTGAAATGATCAATGTTTTGCTTTTTGCTTCATTCTCTTTTGTGCTTTTTTACTTAAGACAAATTAAATGAAGATAATAATACCAAATAATTTGTGTTTGCAATCATTTCCCGGAAGAAAATGAGTATTATTTGACAGAATTGCAGGGGTGTCAATACATTTGGCCATGACTGTACATATTCTAGAATACGATGCGTTAGAATCGGACCACCATCTAGTGTATATATATATTTGTCTAAGGGTCTGTTTGTCTGTAACCGAAATACTGTGTCGGCCTTAACCAGCATTTATAAATAAACTACATATACTAGAATGAGAATAACATGAAGGACAGTCTATGAGGGAGAGAATAACATGGGAGGTCAATCTGTGAGGACGAGAATAACATGAAGGACAGTCTGTGAGGGAGAGAATAATATGGAGGACAGTGTGTGAGGGAGAGAATAACATGGAGGACAGTCTGAGGGAGAGAGTAACATGGAGGACAGTCTGTGAGGGAGAGAAAAACAAGGAGGACAGTGTGTAAGGGAGAGAATAAAAATGAACCCCGTTTTTAAGTTTATCTTATGGTAAAATAAATGGTGTTTTTGAAAACTATAAGTCATCCTGTAGAAGACAAGCTGTCATACAGCGATAGATGACTAATAAAGTTTTGACTCTTAAAATAAAGACAGGAGAAAAACAATGGCAGTGTGTCCAATGGGTTAAAACATAAATGTAAGCACCAATGCATATATAATTGTCTAAGGGGTACTTCCGTCTGTCTTTCTGTCTGCAACTTCCGTAACGGAAATCCCACGTCGCTGATTGGTCTCGCCAGCTGCCTGTCATGGCTGCCGCGACCAATCAGCGACGGGCACAGTCCGATTAGTCCCTCCCTACTCCCCTGCAGTCAGTGCCCGGCGCCCGCATACTCCCCTCCAATCACCGCTCACACAGGCTTAATGCCAGCGGTAACGCACTCCGTTACCGCTGCTATTAACCCTGTGTGTCCCCAACTTTTTACTATTGAAGCTGCCTATGCAGCATCAATAGTAAAAAGATGTAATATTAAAAATAATATAAAAAAAACAAAAAAACCTGCTATTCTCACCTTGCGTAGTCCGCCGAGCCGCACGCGGCCTCCGCCATCTTCCGTTCCCAGAGATGCATTGCGAAATTACCCAGAAGACTTAGTCATCTGGGTAATTTCGCAATGCATCCTGGGAATGGAAGATGACGGTAGCCGCGCAAACATCGCCAGAGCTTTGCTGGATCCCGGCGGGTGAGTACAAAACTATTTTTTATCTTAAATATTTTTTTTTAACACGGATATGGTGCCCACACTGCTATATACTACATGGGCTGTGTTATATACTGTGTGGGCTGTGCTATATATTACCTGGCCTGTGGTATATACTGCGTGCCTGCTATATACTGCGTGGGCCGTGTTATATAGTATGTGGGCTGTGTTGTATACTGTGTGGCCTGCATTAACGCATCGGGTATTCTACAATATGTATGTATGTATGTATGTATGTATGTATGTATGTATGTATGTATATAGCAGCCACATAGTATATAGCACAGGCCACGTAGTATTGATCTGCTATATACTACATGGCTCCTATATACTATGTGGCCTGTGCTATATATTATGTGGCTGCTATATACATACATACATAGCATAGAATACCCGATGCGTTAGAATTGGGCCACCATCTAGTCTACTATATAATTGTCTAATTCTGTCTGTCTGTAATGGAAATCCCGCGTCGCTAATTGGTCTCGCCAGCTGCCCAGGACCAATCAGCGACAGGCGCAGTCTGGCCGTGAATTGGCCCGGGATTTGAACCACGCTCCGCTGATCGGCTGGCCGCAACCAATCAGCGATATTGGTGCAGGATTTAAACACTGCTTCACTGATAGTGTATATATTTTACGCAGAAAATCCTGTGTATTCATTGCATTATTCTTAAATCTTCATAAATAAACTACATACGGTACATATTCTAGAATACAAGATGCATTAGAATCGGGCCACCATCTAGTCTAATATAGGAGTTTCACGTTTTGTATTGAAGAACTGAAATAAACTTTTTGATGATATTCTAATTTTGTGAGAGGCACTTGTATGTCCAAAGGAAGTCGCTTATCGGCTGCATGGCTCATGTGGCATAACCACATCTTTCGAGCCCTGGGAAACCAGGTACCAATGTTACAATGGCGCCAACACTGTAGGAGAGTCCAGGTTGTTATTTTATACGGTGGACTACAGTAATTAAGCTAAAAATTGCAAACATGCAAGCTTTTGATGTTTTGTTTCTTTTACATTCGGTAAAACTGGCTCACCAGCTCATGACCGCACATTACCAGCAGGTAAGGTAATATCTGGGTTACTTTTCGTTTAATCACTGGCAGTCATCACAAGGGCTCTCCAAAGTATTATAACGAACATCTCAGTAAACCAAACACTGAATCACATCTCTACCAACAGCCGACATGAAGTATTGAGTCACCCACTTATAATAATGATCATGAACTGGGCAAAGAAATCCCTACGGTCTGGAGATACTTTACTAAAAAGCATGTGAAATGCAGAGGCTGCTGAACATACCGTCTAGATTTCTTGGATCATTTTTCTCAGTAGTGGGGCAATGTAAATGTAGAACAGGGAATATGGGTTATGTGATGAGATTATACACAGACAATACGCCCCAATAAACCATTTATACCCAAACGTAGTTTAGATGCTGCCCTAAAGGCACAACCAAATATAATCTGTGCCATATCTGTCTGTAGGATAGTGCCCAGACAAACACTCCCGAATACGAGCTCAGCCCAACAATAAAGAACAGAAGTTTTCAGATCTTCTCTCCGGTATCATGGCACTTAAAGGGAACCTGTCAAACCCAAAATCGAAGATGAGCTAAGCCCACCAGCATCAGAGTGATGCTGCAGATAAGCCCCCGATGTATCCTGAAAGATGAGAAAAAGATTTTAGATTATACTCACCCAGGGGCGGTCCGGGTCCGATGGGCGTCGCGGTCCGGGGCCTCCCATCTTCTTACGATGACATCCTCTTCTTGTCTTCATGCTGCGGCTCCGGCGCAGGCGTACTTTATCTGCCCTCTGGAGGACAGAGCAAAGTACTGCAGTGTGCAGGTGCTGGGCCTCTCTGACCTTTCCCGGCGCCTGCGCACTGCAGTACTTTGCTCTGTCCTCAACAGGGCAGACAAAGTACACATGCGCCGGAGCCGTAGCGTGAATACAAGAAGAGGACGTCATCGTAAGAAGATGGGAGGCCCCGGACCACGACGCCCATCGGACCGGACCGCAGCGGGACCGCCCCTGGGTGAGTATAATCTAACCTCTTTTTTCTCATCTTTCAGGTTACATCGGGGGCTTATCTACAGCATTACAAAATGCTGTAGATAAGCCCCTGATGCTGGTGGGCTTAGCTCATCTTCGATTTTGGAGGTGACAGGTTCCCTTCAAGTAGGGTCTCAATGGTGGATTTAATCTTCTACCTTCTACAGTGTTCACCAGAGGTGTTTGTCAAGAGGGTTACTTGAATGTATCGTAGAAGAATGCCAGATTTCTATAGTATGATATAACACATATACTTTATGCATCACACTATAGACCTTTAGGCTATGTTCAGAGGTTGAGTTTTTGATGCGTTTTTTCGCGCAGGCAAAAAGCAATGTCAAAAAAGCAGGTTTTGCCAAGTGTTTGACACTTTTTTATCTTACTGCGTTTTTGTCAGGGTACATTTGCCTCTTGTGAATGCTGACAAAGTTTAGTGCATAAAAATATAAGGGTACTTTCACACTAGCGTTTTTTTAAATCCGTCACAATGCGTCATTTTGCAGAAAAAACGCACCCTGCAAAAGTGCTTGCAGGATGCGTTTTTTCCCCATAGACTTCTATTGATGACGCATTTGCGACGGATTGGCACACTTCGCATCCGTCTTGCGACGGATGCGTCGTGCTTTGGCAGACCGTCGGGAGAAAAAAACCCTACATGTAACGTTTTTTTCTCCCGACGGACCGCGTTTTCCGACCGCGCATGCGCGGCCGGAACTCCGCCCCCACCTCCCCGCACCTTACAATGGGGCAGCGGATGCGCCGGAAAAATGCATCCGCTGCACCCATTGTGCAATGCAGCAAACACTAGCGTCAGAATCTCTCCCCGACGCATTGCGACGGGGAGATTCCGACGCTAGTGTGAAAGAAGCCTAATTTGGTTCAACTTTGTCAGGTTTTGGCACCAAAAACGTGGCAAAACCCAATGCCTGCATTTTTTGCAGCATTTTTTGCACCACCCATTGTTTTCAAAGGGAGAAAAAGCTGCAAACTCACAGAAAGAAGGGACATACTACATTTTGCAAAATTGCAGCTCTTTGACATGACCGTGAGGAAAAAAAAAATTGTGAAAAGGGTCGTTCAATGATAATCTGATCATAGAATCCCCAACAATTAACTATAGGGAAACTTATCAGTAAGTGTTTGATTTTCTTGCACCACAGGGGAAATTAAACATGCAGCCCATAGATCATAATGGGAAATGTGCAATACTTAATGTACAGAAGTTCAGGCTCCTCCAAAGCGAGAAATACCCTGTGGAGTCTCCCTGCCCCCAATCTCTCCAGTCACCCCAGTGATCACTGATTGTTCTCCTGTCCTTCCAGTGTACAGCACGCTCCTCATTGGCACCCATACCCGGTGTTCTAATCCCAGCACTCACTCGCTAACACAAAATAAAACACTACACGTAATACACTGAATTTGTGGAGTTCTGGATATGAAAAAGAAGAAAAATCAATAAAAATTAAATTTCAGAAAAAGAAGCAGCTGTCTATCTTATTACACAAGAGGTTAACGATTCCGCGTCTTCCCGGAGACCCCTCAGTACATTATGAACGCTTGTTTAAATGTACGAAGCGAGCTCTGCAGACTGTTTGCATGGTAGCGCTAAATTAAAATGGAAATTCACACGTTTGTCTAAAGGTCAATGAACTGCACCCTTGGGACACAGCTCACAATTAGGAATGTATTTAATACACCATTACACTTAGATTAGTCCCACTGGGACAGACTCATCGTTGGGCTTACTCATAATTACTGCTTCTTTAGTGCCATTTGTGAGAAAAACATCCTTATCAGCATTAATACAGTACAGGCTGAATCACAAAACCTACACTCTAGGCGGATGTTTTTCCTATATTAATCTAGAGATACAGTGAAGTTGGCCATGGACAGGATATAATCCCCACCTACACATCAGTGACAGCTTTTTATATGTTTTCAACAAGACCTTCCACTAGATATTTTCATTTAAACTGAGCACCTCCTTAAGTTGCTGCAGGTCCACAGATTCTGGATCAGGTTTTCGTTTTATCCTGTGCATTTCTGTTCTAAAGTTATGCCCTCTGGTCATAAAGATGCAACTGTTCCCTAAATGGGCATATACCATAAAACCTCTCAGTAGGAGTTTACTTTTCCTCCTCTATTACATTAGCCAATCAAACTACGGCCACATTATATACAAGATACAGCAAATTCTCTGTGGGAACTTGCTTTTTCTCTCCTCTGCAAGCTGGCTCTATAATGCCATTAACCTTCAGATATGGGGTCAATAGCATTATGAAGGTGCCCGGCTGCTTTACTGAAAGTGTGACATCCAGGAGAAAACAAAGTTTATTTCTACCGGACACTGCTGCCGTTCAGCTATATGGGTGTGCTGGCATGGCTTCGATTATCACTCACTATACTGCGGCTGTAAGAACGCCCTGGCACGGCGCTGTGCAGTGCATCAGTGCAGAGCTGGCTGTCAGCTAAAGTGTCAAGGCTTGTGAACAATGGCTGTAGCTGTGCTGGCACGCATGCATGACGAAAAGTTGGCAGTTCCTGTAAGCAATAAATGTCACGCTGTGATGGTCTTAGGTAGGGGGGCCTCAAACTGTCCCTGGAACGTGGACCCTAATTATCAGGGGTACTCTTGAAGGTTGAGAGGCCCGAACCTGCCTTGCTTAACAGTGTTGCAGCCTCTGTGGCCTTTAAGAATAGGTGTGTGTATACTGACTGTCCATGTGACATTAGATTGCACACAGGTGGACTTCCGGTCACTAAACATGTGACTTATGAAGGGAACTGCTTGCAGAAGAACTTTTTAGGGGCTTCACGGGAAAAGGGGTGAATACATATGCACATGACAATTCTTAGCTATTTGATCCCATACAGTCAGTGGAGAATACATGCTGCCCATCAATCAGCAGCATGTATCCGCTGTCAGGTTCCCTGATAACAAATTCTCCCGTTAGCGCACTCTTGTGCTACACCGATTAGCTCAATGCATATCATGCGCCGGTTCAGGCAGAGGGGAGTGGAATCTGATCTGCTTATGTAGCGGCATAAAACTGGCTGATTGTACATTTAGGACACGTCACATCATGTTTGTGTAGGTCCATTGCGTTATAGTTTGTCGTGCTAGCTATTTACTTGTACACAATATATGTGCGCTTTGTGCAGAACATGGCAAGATCCGCGCTCTTCACAGATCTTAGCAGACGAGGCACCAACGCATGCTCCAGTTAAGGGCCGTCGGGTGGCCACGCTGGCTACCTATTGATAAACACTATCTCCATGCCCCTAAGTCTTAAGGACAATAAGCCAAAGCTTATCACTTTACCATTCTATGATTCTATGAGATCACTTGCCTATTTTCTTACTTCCAACACTTCATCTTATGGAACTAACTGATCAGTTGCTGCTTAATGTATCCTGCACCTTGACATCTGTTACTGTCGGGAGAAATTCAATGTTATTCGAGTCACTGGTAATAATATTACGGCCAGCCAGTGTAAATAGTGTATTATATATGCATATATGGTATGTGCCCACATAATGGTCTATATATTTTACGCAATTCTCGAAATGCAGTAGAATGTGCAGCCATTTATGAAATGGGGTGGCAGCAGGAGGAACTTCACTTTGATTCATGTCTAACTAAGCTTAATATAGGTGTTTGACGTCATTACGTTGGTAAGCCCCTCATATACCCATATGTCACTGCAGGAAAGATATTATTACAGCTTGTGGAATGAAAATAAATGGGGCGAGAAGTGCAGATGTTTGCCCGTAACGCAGATAAGTAAGAGACACGTACTGGGAGGGAGCAGCTATTGTAAATGGGAAAGCTCTACACCTACAATGTGACGACAACCAATATATGCACACAGAAAACCACTACAACGAGAGACAGAATTCTATCTCGTATCAAATATAAACTGAAGCAACTTTATATGAACACTGACATTTTACCAATCTGATGGCTGTGTTCATTATATTGTCATGCACACTGGAAAGGGATTTGGGATTTTTCCTCTATCATAACCCATAAACTGTATATAAAATGCTAAATATTGATCTCATCTAAGGCATTTGTACAAGCTCTGACAATGACAATTATGTCAGGGGCTTGACATGTTGCATAGGAGGATGTACAGTACATACAGTGGCATGTAAAAGTTTGGGCACCCGTGGTCAAAATGACTGTTATTGTCAACAGTTAAGCAGGTTGAAGATGAAATTATCTCCAAAACGCCTAAATGGTAAAGATGACATAATTCCTTTGTATTTTAGGTCAAAATAAAAAAAAATAAAAGTAAAAATGAGGACACTTGCGCCCAAGGGGATAGGCACTGCTGAAAGCTGCAGACAGAAAAATGGGTCTTGTGTGGCAAACCAACAAAGAAAGGTAATCAGATAAAAATCGGATATTGTCGTGCTAAACAGCTAGTGGACGGACATGGAAGAAACAAAAAAGGGGATGTGCAATGATAAAAGTATCAATAAGAATTACATGTATAAAGTAAGGCTCAGATAATCCCTTCAAAAATCATTATAATTCAAACTTACACACAGCGGATTATGGTCAATACCGCTCCAGAAATAGGAGGACTAAACATTTGGGGTGTTTCTGCTAATTAAAGCTGTAAATGTAGTATATGGGGTTTAGATGTTACATATAAGATATAAATAATTCACCAATCTCTAAGATATAAATAATTCACCAATCTCTAGTAAAAAGTGTCAGGTTATATTGCCACAAATAGTTACCACAACAGACCTAGCATTTCAGCTAACAATCATGCATGTGAAACATAAGAAGGAGAAAAAAGATGACCTACAGTTTGCCGATATAGCCTCCTTGTCATAATTCACTGGCGACATAACTTGCTGTTTGTTGTTAGGTCCAATCTGTCTCTAGCAGCAAAGAAGCAGAGACAGAGTCGCAGGCAGTTGTGTAGGATTTGCTATTGCCAGCTGTGCGTTACTGCTTGTGGGGCAGATAGTGGGCAAAGGCTGCCTGCCTGTCCCAACTCCTCTGTGTAATAACATATAGAAGGACAGACGCATGTGGATGACTCTGGACAGGAATAAACACGGGACAGTAACCCTAAGGATTCTCGCTGCAGTCTCTCAGCCGCTTCTGTTCTCTTCCTGTGCTATCGGCTCAATCTTTCCTCTCTAGCGCTCACTGTGCTGCTGTTTGTTAGAGCTGGTTCTCCTCTATTACACCAAGAATATAAGAAGGGCTGGGCACCCACTGGCCATTGCCGTAAGGGAGGAAATTGCCCCATCTTTAGGCCTGGCAGATGGCTCGGGATAGGTAGCCTCCCACTATAACAGAAAGGATGACTGGTAACTGTGCAGAAGCTATGGGGCTCTCTGCATGAAAATGGCCAAAGTCAATCCACTACTGTGTAACATGTCAGGGATGTGACTGGGTGTGAGGAGAGGTTGGAAAAGTTGGGCTTGTTTAGCTTAGAAAAAAAAGACGCCTCAGAGGAGATCTCATTTACATGTATAAATATATGTGCGGTCAGTACGCGGGACTGATACATTCCTCCCAAGGACCATAATAAGGACCAGGGGACATTAATTAGTGGTGGACAAAAGGCGATTCCAGCAGCTAAACAGTAAAGGGTTCGTTACAGTAAGAGCAGTCAGACTGGAATGCCGACCACAACAGGTAGTAATGGCCGACACAAAGTGCTGGATTCTTTTTTTTTTTGTTTACAACAAATGACAATGTGAGTTATAAGTAATCAAGAGAAAGAGAATTTATAACCGATGGAGAAAGACTAAACTTGATGGACCTGTGGCTTTTTTCAATCAATATAACTATGTTCATAAAGTAAACCTAAGAAACCCTTAGAAATAATGGGACAAATCTTCTTTGGCACCTACAGTATACATGGCATACTTTTGTTTTGCTCATGTGTTTTTTTTTTTTAATATAGGAATAAAAGTGTCATGTTCCTTCAATTGGAAATTAAACCAAATTTACCGACAGCTCCCCACCCAAAAACTGCCAGTACAATCCCAGTAAAAAATGTGTGTTGACATACCCTAAATGTTTTGGAGTGTTCCTTTAAATAAGTAGCCTCACTGAAGTAGCCCCTGGCCATCGGTCCCATTAGGACATATGGACTTTATAGGGGGTGCGCCTCAGTTCAGGACCCCTGTTTTAACCAAGTGAGAGATGATCTGGAAGACCAACCCAACCATGTATTACATGCGGTCATTCGAGTGGCCACCATGTTAGACCACATAATCCCTGTAGTAGGCCCCACAAATGTTTGACCTGGCAGAAAAAAGGTGAGATCTGTGATAGAGACAACACTTTTGAAAGGTTGGGGTCCTGGAGATACTTTCTACGTTTTCGAGCTCTGTTCCAAAATATACATCTAACCTATTTTATGTGAAATTCTGTGGGTAGAGGAGCAACTAACCTGCCCTTCCTTCAGGGCCAAGCAGCCGATGACTTCATTAGACATTACAGGTTGGTGTAGAACTTTTTCTGAAGATGTCGATGTCTGGCAAAACTTCCTGCTCTGCAGAACAGACGAGCTGTGCAATCTGGCGAATCTTCCACACATCACCAGTCTTCTCGAAGATTGCATCCTACCTGCAGACATCAGACAAGGCAAGATGGGAAAAAACTCTGTAAATGGTGTTCTATTGGGATAAATACAACATTTCTAAAACTCAAGTGCCCCAATTCATCAGTTATGGGGTCTTTAAGTCACCTTTCTCTTTTAACTTGTGATTCATCAAATTAATTAAAACGGCAAACAAGGTTTACAAATTTTGTACAATGCCCAACATTTTCTTTCCTCCTTTAACCATTTTTGCAACTCCTTAATGCTAATAGTCAGGCGTTTTTCAAAATCCAGCAAAAATATAAAATTTTTAGCTGGCGTACATTAAACCACTCCAGGGGGTACTGAGCAGATTGGTGCCAAATTTTGTGACTTGTTAAAAATAAAGAATTTGATAAATTAGTTTAACATCTAGAAAAGCCAAAATGACATAAAAAAAAATACGAAGTCTAAATCATAAAATGAAAACTTGAAAAAAGGTGCAAATTGCTTGATTAATCTGTAACAAATCACAGACTCATTAACTGAGAGGTATTCTCACCCAAAAACTGGTGGAAATGCAATGATGAATTGGCCCTAAGACTTTAAATTAACGCCGGTTACTGGCGTCGGCTGATAGGACTTCTACTTCCATCAGTTTACGCCTGCTGCCGCTAATAACAGCAACAGAAGGCAGGGGCTGATGGGAGCATTCATCAGTGGTGCCTGCTCTCTAAATATATAATTTTAAAAAAAAGTGCCATCCCCATTTTTGCCAACCAGCCAAGCTAAAGCAGACCGCTCAGGGCTGGTAAGTGGCCATGGATATTTGCCTTCCCCAGCCTAAAAATAGCAGCCCGCAGCCACCCAGAACAAGCACAACTATTAGCTGTGCTAAGCCTGGCGTGTTTCCCTACTCTTCCAAATTGCCCTGTGGTGGTGGCAAGTGTGGTTCATGTTTGTGGGGGTTAATGTCACCTCCGTTTTGTCCAGTGACATCAAGCCCACGGTTTTGTAATGGAGAGGAGTCAATAAGACAACTATCCCTTACTGTAAATCCTATAGTTATATTGTAAATAAATACACTGCAAGTATAAAGTCCTTCCTTTGCAATAAATACTCTTACATTTTTATTTAAAAATAACAAACACAGTTATACTCACTTAACACCTATTACATTGAAGTCCTTGTCTTCTGTAATAAAATGAAAAAAAAAACCAAAAAAAAACAACCATATCCCTCACCTGTCCGTCGTCCTGTCCCACACCGTTATGCATGTCTGGGATACACAGTTTTCAACCTGGACGGTGACAAAATGCGACCGTCCATGCCAAGAAGCACTGAGGAATGAGATGCTGCAAGAGCAACCTCAGTGTCTAGCGGTAACGTCATTGAGGTTAGCGCCGGCCACTAAGATCACTGCTCGCAGTGAGAAAAAGTATCCAATTGATCTGCAGTGAACTCACCGCTACAGACTTTTTTCTCTCTGTGCAAGTGGTAATCTCACAGAGGTCAAAGCAGTTCTTTGGACTGCAGCCTCGAGGACATCACCGCTAGTCACTGAGCTTCAGTGAAATGTGCGTTAGGTGAATATGACTTTTTTATTTTTAAGTGTGTGTTTTCTTAAAAAAAAAAAAAAAGGACTTCATACTTGCTTTGTGTTTATTTACAATATTACCATAGTATTAGTAACGGAGAGGTGTCTTCTAATCCGTGGGCTTGATGTCACCGCATAATACAAAGGTGACATCAACCCCACAAATATGAACCCCACTTGCCACCATTACAGAGCATGTGGGAAAAGCTGGGAAAAGCTGGGCAAAGAGCTAGAATTGGCGCATCTAATAGATGCACCTTTTCTGGGTGGCTGAAGGCTGATGTTTTCAGGCTGGGGGCCCAATAACCATGGCCCCTTACCAGCCTGAGAATACCAGCCCCCAGCTGTCTTTTAGCTTGGCTGGTTGTCAAAAAAGGGAGGGGGCTCCATGACATTTTTTTACAAAAAAATATCTCTTTACATAACTTAAAGTTGTGGGGACCCTTCTATTCTCAATAATCAGTGTTATTAATGCTAACGGCTAAGGGTTGCAGCTCACAGCTGTCAGTTTTGCCTGGCTGGTTACTAAAAATACAAGTGAACCCATGTAGGTTTATTTTTAAATAATTTAGAGCACAGGAGCCAGCTGATGAATACTCCCACCAGCCGATGCCGCCTACTCTCGCTATTAGCGGCAGCTGGCATAGGCTGATGGGAGTAGTAGTCCCATAAGCCGATGCCAGTGACCAGAAGTAAACATTTTACCTCCGATCACAGCTGCGTGCTGACTTGACACTGTGGGAACCAGGGCTCTCTGACTGGCAGTAATGATTTTAATGCCAATCAAGAGGCAGTGTTTGCCAAACTGTTATATACAGTGGGGCAAAAAAGTATTTAGTCAGTCAGCAATAGTGCAAGTTCCACCACTTAAAAAGATGAGAGGCGTCTGTAATTTACATCATAGGTAGACCTCAACTATGGGAGACAAACTGAGAAAAAAAAATCCAGAAAATCACATTGTCTGTTTTTTTAACATTTTATTTGCATATTATGGTGGAAAATAAGTATTTGGTCAGAAACAAAATTTCATCTCAATACTTTGTACTATATCCTTTGTTGGGAATGACAGAGGTCAAACGTTTTCTGTAAGTCTTCACAAGGTTGCCACACACTGTTGTTGGTATGTTGGCCCATTCCTCCATGCAGATCTCCTCTAGAGCAGTGATGTTTTTGGCTTTTCGCTTGGCAACACGGACTTTCAACTCCCTCCAAAGGTTTTCTATAGGGTTGAGATCTGGAGACTGGCTAGGCCACTCCAGGACCTTGAAATGCTTCTTACGAAGCCACTCCTTCGTTGCCCTGGTGGTGTGCTTTGGATCATTGTCATGTTGAAAGACCCAGCCACGTTTCATCTTCAATGCCCTTGCTGATGGAAGGAGGTTTGCACTCAAAATTTCACGATACATGGCCCCATTCATTCTTTCATGTACCCGGATCAGTCGTCCTGGCCCCTTTGCAGAGAAACAGCCCCAAAGCATGATGTTTCCACCACCATGCTTTACAGTAGGTATGGTGTTTGATGGATGCAACTCAGTATTCTTTTTCCTCCAAACACGACAAGTTGTGTTTCTACCAAACAGTTCCAGTTTGGTTTCATCAGACCATAGGACATTCTCCCAAAACTCCTCTGGATCATCCAAATGCTCTCTAGCACAC
Source organism: Ranitomeya imitator (assembly GCF_032444005.1). Classification (NCBI taxonomy): domain Eukaryota; kingdom Metazoa; phylum Chordata; class Amphibia; order Anura; family Dendrobatidae; genus Ranitomeya; species Ranitomeya imitator. Next base: position 70,269,164 of record NC_091290.1, on the reverse strand, counting down.
TTCAGACGGGCCCGGACATGTACTGGCTTAAGCAGTGGGACACGTCTGGCACTGCAGGATCTGAGTCCATGGTGGCGTAGTGTGTTACTTATGGTAGGCCTTGTTACATTGGTCCCAGCTCTCTGCAGTTCATTCACTAGGTCCCCCGCGTGGTTCTGGGATTTTTGCTCACCGTTCTTGTGATCATTCTGACCCCACGGGGTGGGATTTTGCGTGGAGCCCCAGATCGAGGGAGATTATCAGTGGTCTTGTAGGTCTTCCATTTTCTAATTATTGCTCCCACTGTTGATTTCTTCACTCCAAGCTGGTTGGCTATTGCAGATTCAGTCTTCCCAGCCTGGTGCAGGGCTACAATTTTGTTTCTGGTGTCCTTTGACAGCTCTTTGGTCTTCACCATAGTGGAGTTTGGAGTCAGACTGTTTGAGGGTGTGCACAGGTGTCTTTTTATACTGATAACAAGTTTAAACAGGTGCCATTACTACAGGTAATGAGTGGAGGAAAGAGGAGACTCTTAAAGAAGAAGTTACAGGTCTGTGAGAGCCAGAAATCTTGATTGTTTGTTTCTGACCAAATACTTATTTTCCACCATAAAATGCAAAAAAAATGATAAAAAAACAGACAATGTGATTTTCTGGATTTTTTTTTCTCAGTTTGTCTCCCATAGTTGAGGTCTACCTATGATGTAAATTACAGACGCCTCTCATCTTTTTAAGTGGTGGAACTTGCACTATTGCTGACTGACTAAATACTTTTTTGCCCCACTGTACATGACAGTGTGGTAAACACTGGATGTTCAAGTGAATGGGGCCCGGATTCGGGTACTGTTCTAGTACTGGAACTTTTATTTAATTGTTCGTCTGAACCCGCCAGACACGACCATCCAGGGGTCTGCCCATCTCTATTTATCACCTTTTAACAGGATAGGTGATGTCTGATTAAGAATGCAATCAAAGGAATGGGTGTCCCGATCGTCCATTTGTTATCACTGTGTGCGGAGATGGAATCGAGCAGCATAGACATGTGCTGCTGATTCATATACCTTCTATGGGATAAAGCTGAATACAGCGCTCGGCTGTTTCGGGCACTGAATGCAGCAGTAGTGCACATGTGGATTATGACATCCTTTTCCAGTATTTGGTAATGGTTCCACGCTTAAAACAATGATCATCTATCCTGCTAGACAAATCTTGTCTGCCAAAACAGCATAAAAAATCCTGCACAAAAAAAACACAGCAAATAAGCGTAAGAAAGAACAGGAAAAGCCATGTTGATTTCTGCAGCTTCTCTACTGCCAAGAGATCAAGTTATGCTGCAGAAAAAAAAAATGCTGAAAAAACACAGTGTGAATTCACCCTTTCTTGTTTTTCTTGCATTACTTGCAGTGTTTTTTGTGTGCATTTTTGCTGTGGTTTTGGCATGCTAGATTTGTCTCTTGTGTATGCTGATAAAGTTTAGTTTTGAAAAAAAAAAGTCATATTCTATAGAATTACGTTTTGGCACAAAAACGCAGCAAAACTCGATACCTGTGTTTTTTCACCACCCATTCATTAAAATGGATGAAAAATGCAGGAAAAAAAAAAAAAAAGCTGAAAGAAGTGACATGCTCCATTGTGCAAAAAAACATGAAAAGCACAAAATCCTGACGACAAAAAAAAAACAAACAACAAAAACACTTTATAAGATTTCTGAAATCTCAGACTTTGCCGGTAATGTAAAACACGGCTGAAAAACTGCTGCAAAAAACCTAGTGTGAACTTAGCCTAGGGCATACATAGAGGGTTATACAAGAATAGAAATCCGGTAGTCTTTTTTTTCTCTGGGAAAGTGCCACTTTTATCAATAACCAGTATTTGGTAATATAACTTAAGCGTCATCAGTTTTAATCAAATTAGTTGATGCAAAAATGAATACACCTCACATCAAAAACTATTACGTCAAGAATTTTGTATGATCGCCATGATTTTTAAAGGGAACCTGTCACCCCCAAAATCGACTATGAGCTAAGCCCACCAGCATTAGGGGCTTATCTACAGCATTCTGTAATGCTGTAGATAAGCCCCCAATGTATCCTGAAAGATGAGAAAAAGAGGTTAGATTATACTTACCCAGGGGCGGTCCCGCTGCGGTGGGCGTCGCGGTCCAGGGCCTCCCATCTTTTTACAATGAAGTCCTCTTCTTGTCTTCCTGACGCGGCTCCAGCGCAGGCGTACTTTGTTTGCCCTGTTGAGATCAGAGCAAAGTAATGCAGTGCGCAGGCGCCGGGAAAGGTCAGAGGCCCGACGCTTGCGCACTGCAGTACTTTGCTCTGCCCTCAACAGGGCAGACAAAGTACGCATGCGCCGGAGCCGCGACAGGAAGAGAAGAAGAGGACGTCATCGTATACGGATATGAGGCCCTTGAACCGGACCGAAACGCCCATCGGACCAGAAACGAACCGGATGGGTGAGCATAATCTAACTTGTTTTTCTTATCTTTCAGGTTACATCAGGGGCTTATTTACAGCATTACAGAATGCTGTAGATAAACCCCTGATGCCGGTGGCCTTAGCTCATATACGATTTTTGGGGGGCAACAGATTCCCTTTAAAATTATCTTTGTTTGTGGAAAACCCTTTTAATTTGGTTCAAGTCTCTCATCTCCAGTATTTAATACATCAGCTTCACTTTTTTACAGGGATCATCTGGTACAGAAAACTAGGTTTTAAATATCAATTAGAAAATTCTGAGCTAATAGCCTACTATTTTGAGCAGTCAACTATTGGCTTCAGCATGTAAAATCAATTTGCTTTGTGACCGTATAGACTCAATTTCAATGGCAGTGGTTGAAGTATTCCTGTGTGTATGATACAGTGTGAAGCAGTGGTAATATAGCCAATGCTAATTACCAGATCAAGTACCTCATCTCTCTGCATTGCAGCTTTACGTATTCAGATTGACATATGTACAGTCACAAGTCCACAAAGACATCAAGAAGTCAGTGCAACGAGAACAGATTTCTTTCACAGCAATGTCTAAATATTCATAACGTATAGATGACCAAACCACCAGTGAGAAAAAGAAAAAAACATCAGGCACATGTAAATACAAAATTACCTTGACAAGTATGAACCATGGCAATTATCAAGTCTGGGAATTAGAATGTGTGTTAATAATCTAATATATAAAGCTGAATGTGTGTGTGAGAGTGTGTGTGTGTGTGTGTGTGTGTGTGTGTGTGTGTGTGTGTGTGTGTGTGTGTGTGTGTGTGTGTGTGTGTGTGTGTGTGTGTGTGTCCGGGATTGGCATCTGCACCGTCGCAGCTACAGCCACAAAATTTTGCACAGTCACACGTCTGGAACCCGAGAGCGTCATAGGCTGTTATGAGGTGAAATTTTAACCCCGCGCTTTCCAATTCACCAAAAATTTTGCCCCTATCTACATAATGGGAAAAAATGAAAGGAAAAGTGTAGGAGGCAAATTGACAGCTGCCAGATGTGAACAAGGGGGACTTAACCCCTTAAGCCCCGAGGGTGGTTTCCACGTTAATGACCAGGCCAATTTTTACAATTCTGACCACTGTCTCTTTATGAGGTTATAACTCTGGAACACTTTAACGGATCCCGGTGATTCTGACATTGTTTTCTCGTGACATATTGTACTTCATGGTAGTGGTAAAATTTATTCGATATAACTTGCGTTTATTTGTGAAAAAAACGGAAATTTGGCAAGAATTTTGAAACTTTCGCAATTTTCCGACTTTAAATTTTTATGCCCTTAAATCACAGAGATATGTCACGCAAAATACTTAATAAGTAACATTTCCCACATGTCTACTTTACATCAGCACAATTTTGGAACCAAATTTTTTTATTTGTTAGGGAGTTATAAGGGTTAAAAGTTGACCAGCAATTTCTCATTTTTACAACACCATTTTTTTTTTTAGGGACCACATCTCATTTGAAGCCATTTTGAGGGGTCTATATGATAGAAAATACCCAAGTGTGACACCATTCTAAAAACTGCACCCCTCAAGGTGCTCAAAACCACATTCAAGAAGTTTATTAACCCTTCAGGGGTTTCACAGGAATTTTTGGAATGTTTAAATAAAAATGAATATTTAACTTTTTTTCACACAAAATTTATTTCAGCTCCAATTTATTTTATTTTACCAAGGATAACAGGATAAAATGGATGCCAAACGTTGTTGTACAATCTGTACTGAGTACGCTGATACCCCATATGTGGGGGTAAACCACTGTTTGGGCGCATGGCAGAGCTCGGAATGAAAGGAGCGCCATTTGACTTTTCAATGCAAAATTGATAGGAATCGAGATGGGACGCCATGTTGCGTTTGGAGAGCCCTTCATGTGCCTAAACATTGAAACCCCCCACACGTGACACCATTTTGGAAAGTAGACACCCTAAGGAACTTATCTAGATGTGTGGTGACCACTTTGACCCACCAATTGCTTCACAGAAGTTTATAATGCAGAGCCGTAAAAATAAAAAATCATATTTTTTCACCAAAATGATCTTTTTGCCCCCAATTTTTTATTTTCCCAAGTGTAAGAGAAGAAATTGGACCTCAAAAATTGTTGTCCAATTTGTCCTGAGTACGCTGATACCCCATATATGGGTGTAAACCATTGTTTGGGTGTATGGCAGAGCAAGGAAGGGAAGGAGCGCCATTTTACTTTTCAATGCAAAATTGACTGGAATTGAGATGGGATGCCATGTTGCGTTTGGAGAGCCCATGATGTGCCTAAACATTGAAATCCCCACAAGTGACACCATTTTGGAAAGTAGACCCCCTAAGGAACTCATCTAGATGTGTTGTGAGCACTTTGACCCAACAAGTGCTTCACAGAAGTTTATAATGCAGAGCCGTAAAAATAAAAAATCATATTTTTTCACAAAAATGTTCTTTTCGCCCCCAATTTTTTATTTTCCCAAGGGTAAGAGAAGAAATTAGACCACAAAAGTTGTTGTGCAATTTGTCCTGAGTGCGACGATACCCCATATGTGGGGGTAAACCACTTTTTGGGCGCATGGCACAGCTCGGAAGGGAAGGAGCGCCATTTGACTTTTCAATGCAAAATTGACTGGAATTAAGATGGGACGCCATGTTGGTTTGGAGAGCCCCTGATGTGCCTAAACATTAAAACCCCCCACAAGTGACACCATTTTGGAAACTAGACCCCCTAAGGAACTTTTCTAGATGTGTTGTGAGAGCTTTGAACCCCCAAGTGTTTCACTACAGTTTATAACGCAGAGCCGTGAAAATAATTTTTTTTTTTTTTTTCGCAAAAATTATTTTTTAGCCCCCAGTTTTGTATTTTCACAAGGGTAACAGAATAAATTGGACCCCAAAAGTTGTTGTCCAATTTGTCCTGAGTACGCTGATACCCAATATGTGGAGGGGGGATCCACTGTTTGGGCGCATGGCAGAGCTCGGAAGGGAAGGAGCGCCATTTGGAATGCAGACTTAGATGGATTGGTCTGCAGGCGTCACGTTGCATTTGCAGAGCCCCTGATGTACCCAAACAGTATAAACCCCCCACAAGTGACCCCATATTAGAAACTAGACCTCCCAAGGAACTTATCTAGATGTGTTGTGAAAACTTTGAATTTTTAGTCCCCCAAATTTTTATTTTCCCAAGGATAACAAGAGAACTTGGACCCAAAAAGTTGTTGTCCAATTTGTCTCGAGTACGCTGATACCCCATATGTTGGGGTAAACCCCTGTTTGGGCGCACGGGAGAGCTCGGAAGTGAAGGAGCACTGTTTTACTTTTTCAACGCAGAATTGGCTGGAATTGAGATCGGACGCCATGTCGCGTTTGGAGAGCCACTGATGTGCCTAAACAGTGGAAACCCCCCAATTATAACTGAAACCCTAATCCAAACGCACCCCTAACCCTAATCCCAACTGTACCCCTAACCACACACCTAACCCTGACACACCCCTAATTCTAATCCCAACCGTAAATGTAATCCAAACCCTAAGGGTACCGTCACACAGTGCCATTTCGATCGCTACGACGGTACGATTCGTGACGTTCCAGCGATATCGTTACGATATCGCTGTGTCTGACACGCAGGAGCGATCAGGGATCCTGCTGAGAATCGTACGTCGTAGCAGATCGTTTGGAACTTTCTTTCGTCGCTGGATCTCCCGCTGTCATCGCTAGATCGGTGTGTGTGACACCGATCTAGCGATGCGATCTAGCGATGCGTTCGCTTGTAACCAGGGTAAACATCGGGTTACTAAGCACAGGGCCGCGCTTAGTAACCCGATGTTTACCTGGTTACAAGCGTAAATGTAAAAAAAAAAACAAACAGCACATACTTACATTCCGGTGTCCGTCAGGTCCCTTGCCGTCTGCTTCCCGCACTGTGACTGCCGGCCGTAAACTGAAAGCAGAGCACAGCTGTGACGTCACCACTGTGCTGTGCTTTCACTTTACGGCCGGCAGTCAGTGAGTGCGGGAAGCAGACGGCAAGGGACAGACACCGGAATGTAAGTATGTGCTGTTTGTTTTTTTTTACGCTGGTAACCAGGGTAAACATCGGGTTACTAAGCGCGGTCCTGCGCTTAGTAACCCGATGTTTACCCTGGTTACCCGGGGACCTCGGCATCGTTGGTCGCTGGAGAGCTGTCTGTGTGACAGCTCCCCAGCGACCACACTACGATTTACCTACGATCACGGCCAGGTTGCATCGCTGGTCGTGATCGTAGGTAAATCGTATAGTGTGACGGTACCCTAACCCTAACCGGAAAATGGAAATAAATACATTTTTTTTTAATTTTATTATTTTTCCCTAAGGCTAGGTTCACATTGCGTTAGGGAAATCCGTTTAGCGCTAGCGGATTGCGCTAACGCAATGTCTTTTTAGGTGTCGCGTTTAGTGGTCGCGTTAACGTCCCCGCTCTGGAAGATCGGGGATCGGACCTCAAAAGAACGGCCCCTTGCTAGCACGAGCCGAAAATGGCACGCTCTAGCGATGCGCTACACCCGAAAATCACATTGCTGTCAAAGGGTGTGCTAACGGACCCGTTGCACGGCGTTAATTGTGACATTTTCGCCGTGCAATGCTGTCCGTTAGCGTTAACCCATTAACGCAATGTGAACCTAGCCTAACTACGGGGGTGATGAAGGGGGGTTTGATTTACTTTTATAGCGTTTTTAATATCGGATTTTTATGATTGGCAGCCGTCACACACAAAAAGACGCTTTTTATAGCAAAAAAGTTTTTGCGTCTCCACATTTTGAGACCTATAATTTTTCCATATTTTGGTCCACAGAGTCATGTGAGGTCTTGTTTTTTGCGGGACGAGTTGACGTTTTTATTGGTAACATTTTCGGACCTGTGACAGTTTTTGATCGCTTTTTATTCCGATTTTTTTTGAGGCGGAATGACCAAAAACCAGCTATTCATGAATTTCTTTTGGGGGAGGCGTTTATACCGTTCCGCGTTTGGTAAAATTGATAAAGCAGTTTTATTCGTCAGGTCAGTACGATTACAGCGATACCTCATTTATATCATTTTTTTATGTTTTGGCGCTTTTATACGATAAAAGCTATTTTATAGAAAAAATAATTATTTTGGCATCGCTTTATTCCTAGGACTATAACTTTTTTATTTTTTTGGTTATGATGCCATATGGTGGCTCGTTTTTTGCGGGACAAGATGACGTTTTCAGAGGTACCATGGTTATTTATATCCGTCTTTTTGATCGCGTGTTATTCCACTTTTTGTTCAGCGTTATGATAATAAAGCGTTGTTTTTTGGCTCTTTTTTTTTTTTTTTTCTTACGGTGTTCACTGAAGGGGTTAACTAGTGGGCCAGTTTTATAGGTTGGGTCGTTACGGACGCGGCGATACTAAATATGTGTACTTTTATTGTTTTTTTTTTTAGATAAAGAAATGTATTTATGGGATTAATATTTTTTTTTTTCTTCTTTATTTAGGGATTTTTTTTTTTTTTTTTTTTTTACACATGTGGAAATTTTTTTTTTTACTTTTTCACTTTGTCCCAGGGGGGGACATCACAGATCACCGATCTGACAGTGTGCACAGCACTCTGTCAGATCGGTGATCTGACATACAGCCGGGCAGGATTAGAGCTGCAGCTGCAGCCTGATCCTGACCCGGAAGTGCTCCCTGCAGGACCCGGACACAGCCCCGCGGCCATTTTGGATCCGGGGCCTGCAGGGAGGAGACGCTCGGTACACGGTGAGTACATCACCGTGTACCGATCGTCTCAGGGAAGCCGGCAGGGAGCCCCCTCCCTGCGCGATGCTTCCCTGCACCGCCAGCACATCGCGATCATCTTTGATCGCGGTGTGCCGGGGGTTAATGTGCCGGGAGCGGTCCGTGACCGCTCCTGGCACATAGTGCCGGATGTCAGCTGCGATAGGCAGCTGACACCCGGCCGCGATCGGCCGCGCTCCCCCCCGTGAGCGCGGCCGATCGCATATGACGTACTATCCCGTCACTGGGAATTAAGTCCCAGGTCACCTTGACGGGATAGTACGTCATATGGGATTAAGGGGTTAAAGAATGAGAGCGATGGCGCCAAAGAGTATATACCGCACAGTTGCTAAGGTGGGGCCCCGACATGGGTTAATCACCACACACATAAAATGCGCCACACACTACCACGTGCTTGAACACATTACCCTCAGCACACATTTCACCACACATACACCAACCTCGCCACATAAAAGTCGAAACACAAAAGTCGCTGCTCAAAACTCGCCACGCGCAGAACTCGCCACATGCAAAAACTAGGCTCTTGCAAAACTCGCCACAAGTGCAAAACTCACCTCATGGAAAACTCGCCACACGCAAAACTTGCACACGCGGAAAAATTGCCACACGCACAAAAGTTGCAATACATGCAAAAGTTGCCTCACACAAAACTTGCACATACTCAAAAGGCACCAGACATAAAAACTAGCCACGCGCATCTGCATTTCGGCTTTGGGAAAATGGCCGCCGCGTTCTCTTCTGCGCACGCGCAGCATCCCGCGGCCATTTTCCTGAAGCCCCGTGCAGCAGAGCACTCCATCTGCGCACGCGTGGCCCCAGGAAGATGGCCGCCCCCACCGATGACAGGGGGTAATAGCGCAGATCGCGCGCTGCTTCTTCACGTGCGCGCAGTGGATTCGTCACTGCGACATGCGCACACCACTACGCCACCAACGTAAAGCTGAGGAAGAAACAGCGCTGTGACCACGCCCACCCGACCAGCCTGATTGACAGGCGAAAACGGCGACTTTGGTAATGTATTTCGCAGCATAGGTGGGGAATCAGGGTACACTACATACACTATTGTAACGCACAGCGCAGGCCCTATTTAACAGTATTTTTTATCTCAATCTGAAAAAACGGGGTGACAGGTTCCCTTTAAATAGGAAGGTGGTTTCTTTAAGTAACACCCTTTTATACTCAACTATCTGCTGGACACCTGAGTAACAAATAGTTTGATTTAAGGGTGTTTAAATTCTTGTCAATTAAAATTTTCTCGTTAAAATTTTATATCTTTGCCTCTAAGACTTATTACGGAGTACTCTTTTTGCAACATGGTGTTGAATGAATTTGTTCTGGGTGTGTAAAATAACAAATCTTGATTCTGAAAGGAAACTAGAGTTTTCTGACAAATCAGTTGGTGTGTACTCATGTTTGCTGAGCACTGCAGGCGTTCCATACCCACAATAGCTAAATGCCAAAAAATAACACCAACTGGCCTCATGTCAAGGCTCCGTCGCATTTTTTTCTCTTTTTCAAGTCGCTCAATGTAAGGAGTTACTAAAAGTAAAAATGCTAGGCAGTCACATTTCACTTAACCCCTTCCCGACCTTTGACGCATACGCTGCGTCATGAAAGTTGGTGCCAATCCGACCCATGACGCAGCATATGCGTCATGGAAAGATCGCGTCCCTGCAGATCGGGTGAAAGGGTTAACTCCCATTTCACCCGATCTGCAGGGACAGGGGGAGTGGTAGTTTAGCCCAGGGGGGGTGGCTTCACCCCCCCCCCCCCCCCGTGGCTACGATCGCTCTGATTGGCTGTTGAAAGTGAAACTGCCAATCAGAGCGATTTGCAATATATTTCACCTATTATAACGGGTGAAATATTACAATCCAGCCATGGCCGATGCTGCAATATCATCGGCCATGGCTGGAAACAATAATGTGCCCCCACCCCACCCCACCGATCGCCCCCCCAGCCCTCCGATCTGGCCGGTACACTGCTCCGGCTCCCCTCCGTCCTGTGCTCCGGCTCCCCCCCGTGCTTTTGTCCGCTCCCCCCGTGCTCCAATCACCCCCCCGTGCTCCAATCACCCCCCCTGCGCTCCGATCCACCCCCCGTGCTCCGTTCCACCCCCCCGTGCTCCGTTCCACCCCCCCGTGCTCCGTTCCACCCCCCCGTGCACCGTTCCACCCCCCCGTGCACCGTTCCACCCCCCCCCCCCGTGCTCCGTTCCACCCCTCCCGCGCTCTGATCCACCCCCATGCTCCGATCCCCCCCCCCCCGTGCTCCCCCCCACCCCATCATACTTACCGATCCTGCCGGGGTCCGTCCGTCTTCTCCCCGGGCGCCGCCATCTTCCAAAATGGCGGGCGCATGCGCAGTGCGCCGCCGAATCTGCCGGCCGGCAGATTCGTTCCAAAGTGCATTTTGATCACTGAGATATAATCTCAGTGATCAAAATAAAAAAAAATAATAAATGACCCCTTCCCCTTTGTCACCCCCATAGGTAGGGACAATAAAAAATAAAGATTGTTTTTTTTTTTTTTTCCACTAATCTTAGAATAGGGGTAGGGTTAGGGTTAGGGGTAGGGTTACGGGTAGGGCTAGGGGTAGGGGTAGGGGTAGGGCTAGGGGTAGGGTTAGGGCTAGGGTTTCGGTATGTGCACACGTATTCTGGTCCTCTGCAGATTTTTCCGCTGCGGATTTGATAAATCCGCAGTGCTAAACCGCTGCGTATTTATGGCGGATTTACCGCGTTTTTTCTGGGCATTTCACTGCGGTTTTACAACTGCGATTTTCTATTTGAGCAGTTGTAAAACCGCTGCGGAATCCGCACAAAAAAGTGACATGCTGCGGAATGTAAACCGCTGCGTTTCCGTGCAGTTTTTACGCAGCATGTGTACAGCGATTTTTGTTTCCCATAGGTTTACATTGAACTGTAAACTCATGGGAAACTGCTGCGGATCCGCAGCGTTTTCCGCAGCGTGTGCACATACCTTTAGAATTAGGCTATGTGCACACGGTGAGGATTTGGCTGCGGATCCGCAGCAGTGTTCCATCAGGTTTACAGTACCATGTAAACATATGGAAAACCAAATCCGCTGTGCCCATGGTGCGGAAAATACCACGCGGAAACGCTGCGTTGTATTTTCCGCAGCATGTCAATTCTTTGTTCGGATTCCGCAGCGTTTTACACCTGTTCCTCAATAGGAATCCGCAGGTGAAATCCGCACAAAAAAATACTGGAAATCCGCGGAAAATCCGCAGGTAAAACGCAGTGCCTTTTACCCGCGGATTTTTCAAAAATGATGCTGAAAAATCTCACACGAATCCGCAACGTGGGCACATAACCTTAGGGTTAGGGTTGGGTTGGAATTAGGGTTGTGGTTAGGGTTGTGATTAGGGTTAGGGTTGGGTTGGAATTAGGGTTGTGGTTAGGGGTGTGATTAGGGTTATGGCTACAGTTGGGATTAGAGTTAGGGGTGTGTTGGGGTTAGTGTTGGAGGTAGAATTGAGGGGTTACCACTGTATAGGCACATCAGGGGTCTCCAAACGCAACATGGCGCCACCATTGATTCCAGCCAATCTCGTATTCAAAAAGTCAAATGGTGCTCCCTCACTTCCGAGCCCCGACGTGTGCCCAAACAGTGGTTTACCCCCACATATGGGGTACCAGCATACTCAGGATAAACTGCGCAACAATTACTGGGGTCCAATTTCTCCTGTTACCCTTGTGAAAATAAAAAAATGCTTGCTAAAACATCATTTTTGAGGAAAGAAAAATTATTTTTTATTTTCATGGCTCTGCGTTATAAACTTCTGTGAAGCACCTGGGGGTTTAAAGTGCTCAATATGCATCTAGATAAGTTCCTTGGGGGGTCTAGTTTCCAAAATGGGGTCACTTGTGGGGGAGCGCCAATGTTTAGGCACACAAGGGCTCTCCAAACGCAACATGGTGTCCGCTAACAATTGGAGCTAATTTTCCACTCAAAAAGTCAAATGGCGCGCCTTCCCTTCCGAGCCTTACCATGTGCCCAAACAGTGGTTTACCCCCACATATGAGGTATCGGCGTACTCGGGAGAAATTGCCCAACAAATTTTATAATCCATTTTATCCTATTGCCCATGTGAAAATGAAAAAATTGAGGCGAAAATAATTTTTTTGTGAAAAAAAAGTACTTTTTCATTTTTACGGATCAATTTGTGAAGCACCTGGGGGTTCAAAGTGCTCACTATGCATCTAGATAAGTTCCTTGGGGCGTCTAGTTTCCAAAATGGGGTCACTTGTGGGGGAGCTCCAATTTTTAGGCACACGGGGGCTCTCCAAACGCGACATGGTGTCCGCTAAAGAGTGGAGCCAATTTTTGATTCAAAAAGTCAAGTGGCGCTCCTTCCCTTCCAAGCCCTGCCGTGCGCCCAAACAGTGGTTTACCCCCACATATGAGGTATCAGCGTACTCAGGACAAATTGGACAACAACTTTTGTGGTTCAGTTTCTCCTTTTACCATTGGGAAAATAAAAAAATTGTTGCTAAAAGATCATTTTTGTGACTAAAAAGTTAAATGTTCATTTTTTCCTTCCATGTTGCTTCTGCTGCTGTGAAGCACCTGAAGGGTTAATAAACTTCTTGAATGTGGTTTTGTGCACCTTGAGGGGTGCAGTTTTTATAATGGTGTCACTTTTGGGTATTTTCAGCCATATAGACCCCTCAAACTGACTTCAAATGTGAGGTGGTCCCTAAAAAAAATGGTTTTGTAAATTTCGTTGTAAAAATGAGAAATCGCTGGTCAAATTTTAACCCTTATAACTTCCTAGCAAAAAAAAATTTTGTTTCCAAAATTGTGCTGATGTAAAGTATACATGTGGGAAATGTTATTTATTAACTATTTTGTGTCACATAACTCTCTGGTTTAACAGAATAAAAATTCAAAATGTGAAAATTGCGAAATTTTCGCCAAATTTCCGTTTTTATCACAAATAAATGCAGAATTTATTGACCTAAATTTACCACTAACATGAAGCCCAATATGTCACGAAAAAACAATCTCAGAACCGCTAGGATCCGTTGAAGCGTTCCTGAGTTATTGCCTCATAAAGGGACACTGGCCAGAATTGCAAAAAACGGCAAGGTCTTTAAGGTCAAAATAGGCTGGGTCATGAAGGGGTTAAAGATGACATGTCGGCTTAGAAATTTTATTCAGTCTGTGGGCAGCAGAAAATGAGCAAATTGATGTCACGGTTTGTGGGATGTAGGAAAAAGAGTATTGTGTTAAATGAATTTGCTGCTAGGGATATGCAGATTTTGTGTTTTAAAGCAATATACAAAACTAGCAATAATGCCCATTCCCATCACCTCTCAGGGACAGGCGAATAACCAGCTGCAGTGACTATTGTAACCTAATCCATGGAATCATTTAGGCTACGTTCACATTTGCGTTGTGTGCCGCTGCGTCGGCGACGCAACGCAAACAAAAACGCAACAAAACGCACGCAAAAACGCTGCGTTTTGCGACGCATGCGTCATTTTTTGCCGAAATTTGGACGCAAGAAAAATGCAATTTGTTGCGTTTTCTTGGCCCGACGCTTGCGGCAAAAAAAAACGCATGCGTCGCACAACGCATCACAAAAAGACGCATGCGTCCCCCATGTTAAATATAGGGGTGCATGACGCATGCGTCGCCGCTGCGTCGCCCGACGCAAACATGCATAACGCTAATGTGAACGTAGCCTTAAAGATCTTTCTGCAGAGCAAAAGTAAAACACATGTAAAGTATTCAGAGTATGTTCACTGTAGTGACTGATCTATATATAATATGTATTATATCCCTATTTGATGCACAATACTGTATATAAAAAAACAAAATAGGGGTCATTCCATGTCAAGTGAACCAATGATTTTTACCACTATATTTTTAATTCTTTTGAGATTTTGTTATTTGGTAACGGTGTGTCAGAGAATGCAAAATGTGAAGAAGAAAAAAATTCTAGATTTTTTTTATTTATTTTTTATTGATTTTCAAAGTTCGGAAAAAGTGCGAATTTCGGTGTTGCCTGCCTTTACATTTCTCCCCATAACTCAGGCTAGAAAAGAGTTAGAGAAACAAAATAAACACCATTCTACTCAGAACTGTACAGGCTTCCACCAGATATGTCACAAGAGTATCTTTGATAATATTTTACCTATGCGAACGCAAGCGCAAATCTTTAAAACACATTTCCGAAAAAAAAAAAAACGTTTAATTTAAAAATTTCAAAAACTGCACATGTGCCTGCTATGCTCCTATCCACATCTGTACCAAAATACAAGATGGGATCTGGATGGGATCATATTTAAAAAAAATAAAAATATTACAGCGTCAGTTCAAAAATCTTGCATTCAGATCTGTTCAGCCTGTGGTGTAACAGTGTGGGGTCTAGATTTACCAAATAATCCATGATTTTTAGATATTACTGTATTATTTTATTATGTTACAGCTTAGAAGCAGGAGAGGACAGAGGAGAAGCTTTGTTAGGCTACGTTCACACTAGCGTTGTGCGCCGCTTCGTCGGCGACGCACAACGCACCGAAAAATGCGTGCAAACGCACGCAAAAACGCTGCGTTTTTCGACGCGTGCGTCGTTTTTTGACGAAAATCGGACGCAAGAAAAATGCAACTTGTTGCGTTTTCTTGGTCCGACGCTAGCGTCAAAAAAGACGCACGTGTCGGAAAACGCAACAAGCAAAAACGCATGCGTCCCCCATGTTAAACATAGGGGCGCATGACGCGTGTGTTGCCGCTGCGTCGCCCGACGCTAGCGCGACGCACACTAGCCGAACGCTAGTGTGAACGTAGCCTTAGGGCTGAGAATGACCAGGGGTAGACAGTGACTGCAGAGCAGATGACCGGCCGGCAGCTCCAGCCTCCACAGACCGTATTCACACCAAATCTTATCACCCATGCAACTCCCCAAATGGAGGGAGAAAACTATTCTTAACATCCAGTTCATGTATTGAACAAACCAGGACTACGAAGAGGAGGAGAGTTTGGGAAAACCTCAGTTACAGGAAGCAGAACCCATCACAGGGACTCCGCAATACCGGACTGTCATCCCATGTAGTGGAAATAAAGACAGTGAAGTCCATGAAGTGGTAGAAGGCGGCACACGATCGGCAATGGATGACACAACTGGCTATGTGACCTGTGAATATGATCGGCACTGGTGGCGGCTACTGGACTCTCCAAAGATTGTGAAAATGAAGACGTAGAAGTGACTTTTTTGCACCTTCTGGTCCAGCGCCGTCCTCTGTGTATCCAAGAAAATCAGACATTGTAAAAGTTACAAAAATCAGATATAACTCAGGTGGAGCCGAGCACCATGACCGGCCGCACATACTCTGACACAGAAGGAAACGGCCATTGCTAGTGAGCCCTTATGGACAAGATGACATTTCACCCACTAGAAGGGGCACATTGATGATAACAGGCCAGTGTAAAAACCTACTATTAATTGTTTGATTAGTTTATATTTTATAGAACGAGGATTTAACTTCTGGACTATTCTTCTTAAACACTTCAGAAATGACATGTTTAGGCTACTTTCACACTA
Source organism: Ranitomeya imitator (assembly GCF_032444005.1). NCBI lineage: Eukaryota > Metazoa > Chordata > Amphibia > Anura > Dendrobatidae > Ranitomeya > Ranitomeya imitator. The sequence goes on along the minus strand of NC_091290.1, from coordinate 70,253,339 downwards.
GCGTTAACTGCAATCCGTTAAAATGCGTCGTTTTGCAGAAAAAACGTATGCAGCAAAATATTTTGCTGCATACGTTTTTTCCCCATAGACTTGTATTGGCGACGTATTGCGACGGATTTGCATTCGTCGGTATACGTCTTTCGACGGATGCGTCGAAAAGAGGCGACACGTCGTCTGGAAAAAAGAAGATTGTAACGTTTTTTGTCTCCGCCAATAAAACGTGTCTCGGCGCATTCGTCGGCATGCGTCTTTTGCTAGAATGAAAGTCTATGAGCGACGGATGCGTCGAGACACGTCGTACGACGCAATGCAGCGCTGCAATACGTTTTTTTCTACTGAGCATGCTCAGAAACAGGTGTTTTTTATCTAAATGGCCAGACATCCCCAAATCTATATAAACCTGGTCTGGGCCTTCAACCCCCACATATGCCAGCAAGACTCAGAGAGAAGAAGAAGCCTCCAGCCAGCCGGACACCAAGAGCCCAGCCTGGACACCAAGAGCCCAGCCTGGACCCCAAGAGCCCTGCCGGACACCAAGAGCACAGCCGGACCCCAAGAGCCCTGCCGGACACCAAGAGCCCTGCCGGACACCAAGAGCCCAGCCTGGACACCAAGAGCCCAGCCGGACCCCAAGAGCCCAGCCTGGACCCCAAGAGCCCAGCCTGGACACCAAGAGCCCAGCCGGACCCCAAGAGCCCTGCCGGACACCAAGAGCCCAGCCTGGACCCCAAGAGCCCTGCCGGACACCAAGAGCCCTGCCGGACACCAAGAGCACAGCCTGGACCCCAAGAGCCCTGCCGGACACCAAGAGCCCAGCCGGACACCAAGAGCCCAGCCGGACCCCAAGAGCCCAGGCTGGACCCCAAGAGCCCTGCCGGACACCAAGAGCCCTGCCGGACACCAAGAGCACAGCCTGGACCCCAAGAGCCCTGCCGGACACCAAGAGCCCAGCCGGACACCAAGAGCCCAGCCTGGCAGCAAGGACCAGACACACTACAACAGTGTGAGTATATTGCCATTTGTGTGTGTGTGTGTGTGTGTGTGTGCGCATTTGTGTATGACGTACTGACTATAGCAAGAGCTTATAAAACCTGAATCCAACCTGAGGCCTGCCGTCATCCTGCAACAGCCATTGCCATGCTACAGTCCAGATCCACCGTGAGGCCTGCCACTGTGAAGATATCAAGCTCCAGCCGGAGGACTGATGGCCGTGTGTGTGTGTGTGGGTGTGTGTGTTTATTTTTGTACTGCTGTGTGCTTTTCTATGTATGTGTTCACGTGCCTGCACCTTATTATGCCTTCGTCAATATTGCGACTGTTCATGTGTTATGCTTGCGTTATGACTCGGCTTGCAGGTATGTTTGTGTGCGTCTTGTTGGTTGCATGTGCATTTGTCAATGCCATATTGGTTAATATTGATTTTTGATGTATTTACTAATTAAGGTACCGTCACACTGAGTGACGCTGCAGCAATACCGACAATAATCCGGATCACTGCAGCGTCGCTGTTTGGTCGCTGGAGAGCTGTTACACAGACAGCTCTCCAGCAACCAACGATGCCAGTAACCAGGGTAAACATGGGGTTACTAAGTGCATAGCCGCGCTTAGTAACCCGATGTTTACCATGGTTACCAGTGTAAAAGTAAAAAAAAAAAAAAGGTAAAAAAAAAAATATCCGCTGTCTGTCCCCGTGCTGTGCTTCTCTGCATTGTGAGCGCCAGCCAGCCGTAAAGCAGAGCAGAGCGGTGACGTCACCACTCTGCTTTCCGGCCGCTGTGCTTATACAGGGCAGAGAAGCAGAACGCCGAGGGACAGACAGCGGAACATAAGTATGAAGTGTTTGTGTTTTTTCTTACTTTTACACTGTTAACCAGGGTAAACATCGGGTTAATAAGTGCAGAGCCGCGCTTAGTAACCTGATGTTTACCCTAGTTACCAGTGAACAAATCGCTTAATTGGCGTCACACACGGCGATTCAGCGATGTCTACATAAAGTCCAGCAACGAAATAAAGTTCTGGACTTTCTGCAGCGACCAATGACATCACAGCAGGATTCTGATCGCCGCTGTGTGTCAAACTGAACGATATCGCTAACCAGGACGCTGCAACGTCACGGTTTGCTAGCGATATCGTTCATTGTGACGGTACCTTTAAGGTACCGTCACACTTAGCGACGCTGCAGCGATACCGACAACGATCCGGATCGCTGCAGCGTCGCTGTTTGGTCGCTGGAGAGCTGTCACAAAGACCGCTCTCCAGCGACCAACGATCCAGAGGTCCCCGGTAAACCAGGGTAAACATCGGGTAACTAAGCGCAGGGCCGCGCTTAGTAACCCGATGTTTACCCTGGTTACCAGCGTAAAAAAACAAACAGTACATACTTACATTCAGCTGTCTGTCCCTTGCCGTCTGGTTACTGCACTGAATGCTGGCCGTAAAGTGAAAGCAGAGCACAGCCACAGCGGTGAGTCATCGCTGTGTGACTCACCGCTGTGCTGTGCTTTCACTTTCACTTTCCGGCCAGCAGTCAGTGCAGGAACCAGACGGCAGGGGACAGACAGCTGAATGTAAGTATGTACTGTTTGTTTTTTTACGCTGGTAACCAGGGTAAACATCGGGTTACTAAGCGCCGCCCTGCGCTTAGTTACCCGATGTTTACCCTGGTTACCAGCAAAGACATCGCTGAATCGGTGTCACACACGCCGATTCAGCGATGTCTGCGGGGAGTTCAGCGACCAAATAAAGTTCTGGACTTTATTCCCCGACCAGCGACATCACAGCAGGGGCCTGATCGCTGCTGCCTGTCACACTGGACGATATCGCTAGTGAGGACGCTGCAACGTCACAGATCGCTAGCGATATCGTCTAGTGTGACAGTACCTTTAGTATAGTGTTTTGTGCACCTTTTTTTTTTTTTTTGTTTATTAAAATGGATGTATTATTGCAAAGTCTAATGGTCTGCAGCTTGAGGTTATATTTTTTTTTTTTAAATTTACTTAACCATTCCCATTCGATGTACTTGTATTTTAAAATAAAGAGCATTTCTGCTCCATTGTGATTTTAAAAAAAAAAAAAGAAAAAAAATTATATATTAATAAAATGTTTCTTAAAAAATTGTCCGTAGTATAATTTCTTAAAGGTAAATTTAAATCAGGTGTATGTACCAATGGTTACACATGCAATACAGAGTTGTTTGAGTGGTCATTTTTTAATAAAGGTTATCCTTTGAAATTTTATTTCGGGGAGGTAATTGTTTTTTTTTTAAAACATAAAAATATTTTTAAAGGTGTCTCACAGTTTACCTTTTTTTGTTTTTGGGACATGGAAAAGAATGGTATAACGTGCACCAGTTTTTGGGTTTGGGTGTTCACATATTTTTCTCATTTTAACATGGTGTTTAGTGGTAAACATTGCCTATTTCTGCTTTGGTCTAACTTTCAATCCATTATACTTATTATATTGCAGATAGAGTAGGGACCACACTGACCGGCATAAGCCACCAGGACCACAGCCACCTGGACCACAGCCACCTGGCCCACATCCAGAAAATCTGAAAAGTAAGTTTTGAAGACCCCAAATCTGCTACTTCAATGTGTAGAGCAGATTGCAAGTGTCTTTTAACTTACAGACCTACCAGGACCACAGCCACCTGGACCACAGCCACCTGGACCACAGCCACCTTGACCACAGCCACCTTGACCACAGCCACCTGGACCACAGCCACCTGGACCACAGCCACCTGGACCACAGCCACCTGGACCACAGCCACCTTGACCACAGCCACCTGGACCACAGCCACCTTGACCACAGCCACCTTGACCACAGCCACCTGGCCCACATCCAGAAAATCTGAAAAGTAAGTTTTGAAGACCCCAAATCTGCTACTTCAATGTGTAGAGCAGATTGCAAGTGTCTTTTAACTTACAGACCTACCAGGACCACAGCCACCTGGACCACAGCCACCTGGACCACAGCCACCTTGACCACAGCCACCTTGACCACAGCCACCTGGACCACAGCCACCTGGACCACAGCCACCTTGACCACAGCCACCTTGACCACAGCCACCTGGCCCACATCCAGAAAATCTGAAAAGTAAGTTTTGAAGACCCCAAATCTGCTACTTCAATGTGTAGAGCAGATTGCAAGTGTCTTTTAACTTACAGACCTACCAGGACCACAGCCACCTGGACCACAGCCACCTGGACCACAGCCACCTGGACCACATCCAGAAAACCTGAAAAGTAAGTTTTGAAGACTCCAAATCTGCTACTTCAATGTGTAGAGCAGATTGCAAGTGTCTTTTAACTTACAGACCTACCAGGACCACAGCCACCTGGACCACAGCCACCTGGACCACAGCCACCTTGACCACAGCCACCTTGACCACAGCCACCTGGACCACAGCCACCTTGACCACAGCCACCTTGACCACAGCCACCTTGACCACAGCCACCTGGCCCACATCCAGAAAATCTGAAAAGTAAGTTTTGAAGACCCCAAATCTGCTACTTCAATGTGTAGAGCAGATTGCAAGTGTCTTTTAACTTACAGACCTACCAGGCCCACAGCCACCTGGACCACAGCCACCTGGACCACAGCCACCTGGACCACAGCCACCTGGCCCACATCCAGAAAACCTGAAAAGTAAGTTTTGAAGACTCCAAATCTGCTACTTCAATGTGTAGAGCAGATTGCAAGTGTCTTTTAACTTACAGACCTACCAGGACCACAGCCACCTGGACCACAGCCACACAATGTCCTCTTCCGGCAGCCCTCCTCCACAGCAACAGCAGGTATCGGTAAGTAAAAAAAATTTTTTTGGTTTTTTTTAAAAATTTACATCATTTTGAGTCACTACATGCATTTATTATGTTTAAACAGGAATCAGAATCCGATGAGGAGCTGTCGGAAGGGACCGAGACGGGTGGAGACATCGAAGTGGAGGAGGAACCAAGTGTAAGTAGTGGTGAAACACTTGCTTCACACATCACACTGCACCGTACACAAAACAGAATTTCATATATAACGTAACACAGAAAACATATACATACATTAAAGCTAATTTTTTTATCCTTTATTTCAGTCTCCTGCTGCTGCTGCTGCTGCTGCTGCTGGTGCTGCTGAACGTCCAGCACAGCATGAAGGTTCTCCCAGGCGCTCCCAGAGTCGGCGGACTCGACGCCGCGGTCGGCCATCAGTGAGTCGGTTTTTTGTGGGGCTTCAATTGTTAATTTTTTGCTTTCAGTCTACTAATTTTTAATTCTTTCTTTTTTTTTTGTTCTAACAGGCTTCACAGTGTGCTCCCGAATACGATTCAGATATCGATATTGAAGCCCTCATCGAGGAGGTTCGTGAACGGGAGCCACTGTGGAACATGGCTGACCGCAGGCATGCTGATACCAGTGTCACCCGTCGGCTCTGGTTGGAAGTATGCCGGAACATCTTTGCGAGGTGGGAGGACCTTCTTCCACAGCAGCAGAGCAAACTATGTAAGTATTCACTTTTCAGTGATGTTTTGAGCTGAATGTAATGTCTTGCATTTACGAATATTTTTTTTTTTTTCTTCATTCCTGTCTTCACAGGTACCAAGGTTAGGAAGCGGTGGCGGTCATTGAGGGATCGCTTTAAGAGGGAGTTTAACGAGGAGATGCAGGCCCCGAGTGGCTCAGCAGCAAGGAAGAAGAGGAGGTACAGATATGGCCCGAACCTCTCCTTCCTGAGGCAAACCATGCTGAGTAGAGTGTAAGTATTCAACATCACAGTAAGAACCTGTCTAATCACAAAACTTTTGTTTCAGTCCGGCCTTTTTCATATCAATATATTAACTTATTTTTTTTTCTTTCACAGCACCTACTCCAGCCACCGTGCGCCTGCATCTACCTCTGCACCCTCTGAAGCGATCCCTCCTGAGTCCGCCACCGGGGACCACGTCGGTAGGCCCCACACCTCTCACCCCTCTGTCCCCTCCACTTCATCCGCCTCTACCAGTGGAGTGCAGCCTTCCTTACTCGCATCTGATGGTCAACAGATAGCGTTCCCTTTACCCCACCCCTCTGACCCTGCCACCTCTACACCACCGGTAGGTTCATGGCGGCAGCGTCAGAGGGGTCAGGAAAGGAGCTATGCTCCTGAGTTCTTGCATCTAAATGCAGGCTTCCAAAATTCATTTAAAATTTTGGGAGAACAAGTGACTGCTGGTTTCAGCATGATGCAATCACGCATGAGTGAAAACCACCATGAAATCAGCAGTCGCTTGGATAGACTGCATTTAGATGTAAGTCAAGCTCCAGCCAATCTTTTTTTTCAGTCCATGCTCAGGAGCATGGAAAAGCTTTCTTTTGATCAGCAGATGCGGGTAATGAATAGCTGCCATAACGCTCTGCTGAAGGTAATTAACGAACCCCAATCTACCCCCACACCTCCCCACACATCCCAGTCCCAATTTCAACACCATGCCCCACAATATCACCGCCAGTCCCAATATCCACATCACTCTCAATATCAACATCACTACCAATACCCAACCCGGCCCACAACCCAAATGTATTCACCCGTGTTTTCATCGTCTTTGCCCAGCTTTCCTTCCCCAGTAAGTTTTCCACCTACCCCAACACAACACCCCTCTGGTCAGCCTCCTGTTTCCCCCCCCCCTTCCACTACAGACGCAACAGGTAGGGTTTCCCCAATCCCACCTACCGACGTGGTCCAACCTTCCAGCCCCTCCTCCCATAGTTACTCCACCCAACAATACCAGGACCTGTGAACCTGGAATGTACTTGTACATAGTTTTTTTTTGCCAAAAAAAGAAAGGTTCTTTAAATTACCAAAAAAAAAATTGTGTGGGAAAATTACCCACAAAAAATATATTTTTTGAAATAAACATAATTCTGGTTTACAATCTACTGTGTGTGTGTGTTCATTAATTAAGGTAAATATGAAAGGTTAAGTGAAAAGAAACACCAGACGTTTTCAAGGTTTAACAAAATGGTTTTATATTATATTAGCAAGCAAACCACACACAGTTTTTTTTTTTTTTTTTTTTGTGGCAGTTGCTACCAAAAAATTTTGGAAAAAAAAAAGAAAAAAAATTAAAAAAAAGTCACACAATTATGTCTTGCCATGGAATCCGCCCAACAGGTGACAAAAAATATTCAGCAAACTGTTCCCTCATCCTAGTAACAGAACCGGTGGAGCGAACAGAGGCACTTCGGTAATCCCACAAGGATGTCTCCAATTGTTCGTCATCCAAGGTAACGGGCTCCTTTGAAATAACAAAATTATGGAGCACCACACATGCCTTGACAACATCGTCTACAGTTTTTGTATCCAGTTTTATTGCCGTCAGCAGAACTCTCCACTTTGCTGTCAAAATACCGAAAGAGCACTCTACTACTCTTCTTGCTCTGGTAAGACGGTAATTAAATACCCGCTTGGTGCGGTGTAATTCACGGCTGCTGTATGGTTTCAGTAGGTGCGGCGACAGTTGAAAGGCTTCATCACCTACACACACATAGGGCAAGGCTGGTTCACTTGTTCCTGGGAGCGGTCTTGCTGGCGGGAAATTGTATGTATCTCCATACAGGCAGCGACCCATCGGAGAGTTTTTAAACACTTGGGAGTCGTTGGACCGGCCATACGCTCCTATATCCACAGCAAGGAATCGGCAGTTGGCGTCAGCAATAGCCATGAGTACAATTGAGAAGTATTTTTTATAGTTATAGTACTCTGATCCTGTTCCTGCCGGTTTTGCAATCCTAATGTGTTTGCCGTCCACAGCACCAACACAATTTGGAAAATTACACATTCGCTCAAATTGTTCGGAACTTCTCATCCAGATTTCCATTGTTGGTTGTGGGATATACTCCAGCTGTAAAGTGTCCCAAATCGCACGACGTGTCCTTCACAATTCCGCCAATAGTGGAAATCCCCAGCCGGAATTGGAAATGGAGTGAAGTCAAAGACTCACCCGTAGCTAGGAAGCTGCAGGGAAAAATAAAAAAAAATGTAAAAAAAAATTGCACAGACCATCAACCAAGAAAAACAATTGGAATGGCCTCAAATAAACCAACAAATTACATGCTACAGTAAATGCGGCGCAATGTGTCAGCGCAGTATTCTCTGCAGCATGTAATAACATTCAATATGACCAATGACACAAGAAAAAAAAACAAGTGGAATGGCCTCACATAAACCAACAAATGACATGCTACAGTAAATGCGGCGCAATGTGTCAGCGCAGTATTGTCTGCAGCATGTAATAACATTCAATATGAGCAATGACATAAAGAAAAAATGCTTACCGCAGTGTCACCATGAGCCGCTCCGCCGGTGTGATGGCAAGCCTCATCCTTGTGTCCTGCCTTTGGATGACATCCTCTATTTTTCCAACCAAATAATCGAAATGTTCCATCCTCATCCGTACATAACTAAAGAATTTTTGGGGGTTGCACCGCAACTCCAGATAGAGAGTGGACTGGACACCCCTGGTCATCCGCAGCTCATTGATTGGATGTATCCAGAATCGTCGCCTTCTCCGTTGCATCCTCCGTCTTTCTGCTGCCGCCTCCTTCTCCCGCACTATGATATCCAGGCGATTCGTCTCAAATATAACTTCAGTAACCAAACTCGAAATCCTCCCAATTACACCATCCATCATTGCCACTAAACTAAAACCCTCAAAGATGTGCTGTAAATACAGTCAGTATATAGATTTCCCTAGTTTCCAGTAGCCAATCAAATTTTGGTGCCTCCCATTTTAAAAATGGATCCGTCGTAAAAACGTATGCAACGGATGGAAAAAACGTATGCAACGTATGCAACGCATCCAGCATTTCAACGGAACCGTTTATCGGATTTGCGACGGATCCGTCGAAATGCTGTATTCGTTGCATCCGTTTTTTCGGGAAAAAGACGTTTTTGGGACGGATTGCAGTTAACGCTAGTGTGAAAGTAGCCTTAGTGATATAGTAGAAAAAAAATTGTTCCATGTATAAATAGGTGGTAGAAATATTGGTTCTTTTAATCTTGTTTTTCACATATACCGTATATACTCGAGTATAAGCCGACCCCCCTAATTTTGCCACAAAAAACTGGGAAAACTTATTGACTCGAGTATAAGCCTAGGGTAGAAAATGCAGCATTTACCGGTGAATTTCAAAAATAAAAATAGATGCTCCATACCGTTCATTATTGCCCCATAGATGCTCCATATACAACTGTGCTATATAGAATGCTCTGCACCTTTATGGCCCCATAGGTGCTCCTTATAATGCTGTGCCCCTTATATGCTCTGCACCTTTATGGCCCCATAGGTGCTCCTTATAATGCTGTGCCCCATATATGCTCTGCACCTTTATGGCCCCATAGGTGCTCCTTATAATGCTGTGCCCCATATATGCTCTGCACCTTTATGGCCCCATAGGTGCTCCTTATAATGCTGTGCCCCATATATGCTCTGCACCTTTATGGCCCCATAGGTGCTCCTTATAATGCTGTGCCCCATATATGCTCTGCACCTTTATGGCCCCATAGGTGCTCCTTATAATGCTGTGCCCCATATATGCTCTGCACCTTTATGGCCCCATAGGTGCTCCTTATAATGCTGTGCCCCATATATGCTCTGCACCTTTATGGCCCCATAGGTGCTCCTTATAATGCTGTGCCCCATATATGCTCTGCACCTTTATGGCCCCATAGGTGCTCCTTATAATGCTGTGCCCCATATATGCTCTGCACCTTTATGGCCCCATAGGTGCTCCTTATAATGCTGTGCCCCATATATGCTCTGCACCTTTATGGCCCCATAGGTGCTCCTTATAATGCTGTGCCATATATGCTCTGCACCTTTGATTATGGCCCCATAAATGCTCCTTATAATGCTGTGCCCCATATATGCTCTGCACCTTTATGGCCCCATAGGTGCTCCTTATAATGCTGTGCCCCTTATATGCTCTGCACCTTTATGGCCCCATAGGTGCTCCTTATAATGCTGTGCCCCTTATATGCTCTGCACCTTTATGGCCCCATAGGTGCTCCTTATAATGCTGTGCCCCATATATGCTCTGCACCTTTATGGCCCCATAGGTGCTCCTTATAATGCTGTGCCCCTTATATGCTCTGCACCTTTATGGCCCCATAGGTGCTCCTTATAATGCTGTGCCCCATATATGCTCTGCACCTTTATGGCCCCATAGGTGCTCCTTATAATGCTGTGCCCCATATATGCTCTGCACCTTTATGGCCCCATAGGTGCTCCTTATAATGCTGTGCCCCATATATGCTCTGCACCTTTATGGCCCCATAGGTGCTCCTTATAATGCTGTGCCCCATATATGCTCTGCACCTTTATGGCCCCATAGGTGCTCCTTATAATGCTGTGCCCCATATATGCTCTGCACCTTTATGGCCCCATAGGTGCTCCTTATAATGCTGTGCCCCATATATGCTCTGCACCTTTATGGCCCCATAGGTGCTCCTTATAATGCTGTGCCATATATGCTCTGCACCTTTGATTATGGCCCCATAAATGCTCCTTATAATGCTGTGCCCCATATATGCTCTGCACCTTTATGGCCCCATAGGTGCTCCTTATAATGCTGTGCCCCTTATATGCTCTGCACCTTTATGGCCCCATAGGTGCTCCTTATAATGCTGTGCCCCTTATATGCTCTGCACCTTTATGGCCCCATAGGTGCTCCTTATAATGCTGTGCCCCATATATGCTCTGCACCTTTATGGCCCCATAGGTGCTCCTTATAATGCTGTGCCCCATATATGCTCTGCACCTTTATGGCCCCATAGGTGCTCCTTATAATGCTGTGCCCCTTATATGCTCTGCACCTTTATGGCCCCATAGGTGCTCCTTATAATGCTGCTGGTGCTGCCATAAAAAAAAAACAAAAAAAAACACATACTCACCTCTCTTCTCAGGACGCCGGCGCTTTCAATAATTACCTGCTCCTCTGCGGCTCCGTCTCCAGCACTGACGTTCAGCAGAGGGCGCGCACTGACTACATCACCGCGCCCTCTAACCTGAGCGTCACTGCTAGAGGACGCTGCAGACGGAGCCGCACCGGAGCGAGGAGCAGGTAATTATAGCGCTGCGCTCCCCTTACCTGCTGCGGCGCGGTCCCTGCAGTCCCTGGCTTCTCCGGCGCTGCAGCTTCTTCCTGTAATTGAGCGGTCACAGTTACCGATCATTTACAGCAATGAATATGCGGCTCCTCCCCTATGGGAGGCGGAGCCGCCTATTCATTTCTGTAATGAGCGGTGCCATGTGACCACTCAGTACAGGAAGAATCTGCAGCGGCGGAGAAGCCAGGGACTGCAGGGACCGCGCCGCAGCAGGTAAGTATGACTACACAGCCCCCGCTCCCCCTCACCTGCCGACCCCCGGGTATATGACTCGAGTATAAGCCGAGAGGGGGACTTTCAGCCCAAAAAAATGGGCTGAAAATCTCGGCTTATACTCGAGTATATACGGTAATTAGGATCAGACTGTATTTAGAAAACCACACTTGAGGATGTGATCACCTTTTATCTTTTGGCTTGGTCAAAGAATTCAGGTTGAAAATGCTGAGCAAGTTATGATGATTAAGATGGATTTATTCTGGCACTTCGGGATTTGTTTTTTCTGTTTCTTTATTGTTATATATAAATGTTGAATGCAATAAGTTGTAATTTGAAAAGAAAAAAGGAAGAAACTCGCACAAACATAAAATCAGATGATTCAAGGCTTAACCCCTTTACCCCCAAGGGTGGTTTGCACGTCAATGACCGGGCCAATTTTTACAATTCTGACCACTGTCCCTTTATGAGGTTATAACTCCGAAACGCTTCAACGGATCTTAGCGATTCTGAGATTGCTTTCTTGTAACATATTGTCCTTCATGATAGTGCTAAAATTTCTTCGATATAACTTGCGTTTATTTGTGAAAAAAACAGAAATTTGGCGAAAATTTTGAAAATTTCACAATTTTCCAACTTTGAATTTTTATTCTGTTAAACCAGAGAGTTATGTGACACAATATAGTTAATAAATAACATTTCCCACATGTCTACTTTACATCAGCACAATTTTTGAAACAAACTTTTTTTTTTCAAGGAAGTTATAAGGGTTAAAATTTGACCAGCAATTTCTCATTTTTACAACCAAATTTACAAAACCATTTTTTTTAGGGACCACCTCACATTTGAAGTCATTTTGAAGGGTCTATATGGCAGAAAATACCCAAAAGCGACACCATTCTAAAAACTGCACCCCTCAAGGTGCTCAAAACCACATTCAAGAAGTTTATTAACCCTTCAGGTGATTCACAGCAGCAGAAGCAACATGGAAGGAAAAAATTAACATTTTACTTTTTAGTCACAAAAATGATCTTTCAGCAATAATCTTTTTAATTTCCCAAGGGTAAAAAGAGAAAATGGACCTCAAAAGTTGTTGTCCAATTTGTCCTGAGTACGCTGATACCCCATATGTGGGGGGGACCACTGTTTGGGCGCATGGCAGGGCTCAGAAGGAAAGGAGCGCCGTTTGACTTTTTCAAGCTAAATTAGGCTGGAATTGAGATCGGACGCCATGTCGCGTTTGGCGACCCCCTGATGTGCCTAAACAGTGGAAACCCCCCACAAATGACCCCATTTTGGAAACTAGACCCCCTAAGGAACTTATCTAGATGTGTCATGAGCACTTTTATCCCCCAAGTGCTTCACGAAAGTTTATAACGCCCGGGCGTGAAAAAAAAAAATTCCTATTTTTTCCACAAACATGATCGTTTAGTCCCCAATTTTTTATTTTCTCAAGGGTAAAAGGAGAAATTGGACACCAAAAGTTGTTGTCCAATTTGTCCTGAGTACGCTGATACCCCATATGTGGGGGGGACCACTGTTTGGGCGCATGGCAGGGCTCAGAAGGAAAGGAGCGCCGTTTGACTTTTTCAAGCTAACTTTGGCTGGAATTGAGATCGGACGCAATGTCGCGTTTGGAGAGCCCCTGATGTGACTAAACAGTAGAAACCCCCCACAAGTGACCCCATTTTGGAAACTAGACCCCCTAAGGAACTTATCTAGGTGTTTGGTGAGAAATTTGAACCCCCACGTGCTTCACTAAAGTTTATAATGCCCAGGCGTGAAAATAAAAAATCCTATTTTTTCCCACAAAAATGATATTTTAGTCCCCAATTTTTAATTTTCCCAAAGGTAACAGGAGAAATTGGACATCAAAAGTTGTTGTCCAAATTGTCCTGATTACGCTGGTACGCCATATGTGGGAAAAAACTGTTTAGGCACACGTTGGGGCTCGAAAGGGAAGTTGTGACGTTTGGAATGCAGAAATTGTCTGCGGTCGTCATGTTCCGTTTGCAGAGCCCCTGATGTGCCTAAACAGTAAAAAAAAACCACAAGTGACATCATTTTGGAACCTAGACCCCCCCCAAGGAACTTATCTAGATGTGCCCCCTTTTTGGAACTAATGTACGCTTTCTTGTAAAGTAAATTAGTAGTGCATGGAGGTGTGGTACAATCTGAAGCAATCCTTCATACACAGGCCAGGTTTTTCGGGGCAGGTGTCGCATTGATAAATGGTGTCCTTGCGTATTCCCCTTTTGTAACACACTCGGCACCTTTTTTGCGGCTTACCTTTTCTGCCGGTTGGCGGGACCACCCCCGGAAAATGCTGGCCTGGTACGATACGAGCACCTTCAGTTCCGGAAGTACTGGGGCCCTCTCCTTCCGGAGTACCAAATATCAGGGCCTTAACCACTACCTCCTGGAACTGAAGGTACGACGTATCGGTGTGGCGTGCACATCGTAACAGCAGGAAAGCGTTGAGCATTGCCATTTGTACGATGTGGACGGCCAACTTTTTGTACCACACCTTGGCCTTTCTCAAAGCACTGTATGGTTGGAGGAGTTGATCAGAGAGATCAACCCCCCCATGCTTTTGTTGTAGCCCAGTACACAGTCCGGTTTGCAGACCTGTGTAGAGGTACCCCGTACAGTGCTGAGGGCTCTGCCATCACCATGTATGGTGGTCAAGAGAAGGACATCCCTCTTGTCCTTGTACTTGACCACCAGCAGGTGGTCGCTACATTGGGCCTTGCTCTCACCTTTTCTGAGCATCTGCCGAAGTAGCGTCTTTGGGAGGCCTCTCTGATTTTTGCGCACAGTACCGCAGGCTGCGGTACCTCGCGCAGAGAGGGATTTGTAGAGTGGGATGCTGGTATAAAAGTTATCAGTATAGAGGTGATAACCTTTATCCAGCAGTGGGTGCACCAAATCCCACACGATCTTCCCACTCACTCCCAGGACAGGAGGACACTCAGGGGGTTCAATCCTGCTGTCCTTCCCTTCATACACTCTAAGGCCGGCTTCACACTTGCGAGTTTTACGGACGTAAGAGCGCAGAAACTACGTCCGTAAAACTCGCAAAAAATACTGCACAATTATTCTCTATGCCCCTGCTCCTATCTGCCGTATTTTACTGATCAGTATTATACGGCTTTCTACGGCCGTACAAAATCGCAGCATGCTGCGTTTGTCACCGTACTGCGCAAGAAATACGCAAATGAAAGTCTATGGAAGCGTGAAAAATACGGATTACACGGACAAGCAGTGTGACTTGCGAGAAATACGCAGCGCTGTTAGAGAGAAAAGCCGGCAATTCAGTGCGGTGTACAGTAAAATCACACTGACAGCTTACAGTAGAATAGGTAGAATAAATGTGTACACATAGAATAGGTATATATATAGGACATATATATGTCAGTAGACACATATATGTATATATATTAATATTTTTTCCAGCGCTATACAGCTTGAAAGCCGGTAATTCAATTACCGGCTTTTTCCTTCTTCCTAAAACCCGACATGATTTGAGACATGGTTTACATACAGTAAACCATGTCTTCTCTCCATTTTTTTTGCAGATTCCACACTACTAATGTCAGTAGAGTGTATCTGCAAAATTTGGCCGTTCTAGCTCTTAAAATAAAGGGTTAAATGGCGGAAAAAATTGTCGTGGGCTCCCGCGCAATTTTCTCCGCCAGAGTAGTAAAGCCAGTGACTGAGGGCAGATATTAATAGCCTGGAGAGGGTCCATGGTTATTGGCCCCCCCCTGGCTAAAAATATCTGCCCCCAGCCACCCCAGAAAAGGCACATCTGTAAGATGCGCCTATTCTGGCACTTGGCCACTCTCTTCCCATTCCCGTGTAGCGGTGGGATATGGGGTAATGAAGGGTTAATGCCACCTTGCTATTGTAAGGTGACATTAAGCCTAATTAATAATGGAGAGGCGTCAATTATGACACCTATCCATTATTAATCCAATTGTAGTTAAGGGTTAAATAAAACACAAACACATTATTTAAAATTATTTTAATGAAATAAAAACAATGGTTGTTTGAGTATTTTATTCTACGCCCAATCCAGTCACTGAAGACCCTCGTTCTGTGAAAGAAAAAACATAATAAACCAACAATATACTTACCCTCCGCAGATCTGTAACGTCCAACGATGTAAATCCTTCTGAAGGGGTTAAAACATTTTGCAGCAAGGAGCTTTGCTAATGCAATGCTACTCCTCGCTGCAAAACCCCGGGGAATGAGTCTAAATATAGATCAATGAGCTATATTTAGCTTCATTTGCGGTGAGGCGCCCTCTGCTGGATGTTCATAGATCGTGGGAACTTTACTAGAAAGCCTGGGAGCTTTCTAGGTAATTTACCACGATCTATGAACATCCAGCAGAGGGCGCCTCACCGCAAATGAAGCTAAATATAGCTCATTGATCTATATTTAGACTCATTCCCCGGGGTTTTGCAGCGAGGAGTAGCATTGCATTAGCAAAGCTCCTTGCTGCAAAATGTTTTAACCCCTTCAGAAGGATTTACATCGTTGGACGTTACAGATCTGCGGAGGGTAAGTATATTGTTGGTTTATTATGTTTTTTCTTTCACAGAACGAGGGTCTTCAGTGACTGGATTGGGCGTAGAATAAAATACTCAAACAACCATTGTTTTTATTTCATTAAAATAATTTTAAATAATGTGTTTGTGTTTTATTTAACCCTTAACTACAATTGGATTAATAATGGATAGGTGTCATAATTGACGCCTCTCCATTATTAATTAGGCTTAATGTCACCTTACAATAGCAAGGTGGCATTAACCCTTCATTACCCCATATCCCACCGCTACACGGGAATGGGAAGAGAGTGGCCAAGTGCCAGAATAGGCGCATCTTACAGATGTGCCTTTTCTGGGGTGGCTGGGGGCAGATATTTTTAGCCAGGGGGGGGCCAATAACCATGGACCCTCTCCAGGCTATTAATATCTGCCCTCAGTCACTGGCTTTACTACTCTGGCGGAGAAAATTGCGCGGGAGCCCACGACAATTTTTTCCGCCATTTAACCCTTTATTTTAAGAGCTAGAACGGCCAAATTTTGCAGATACACTCTACTGACATTAGTAGTGTGGAATCTGCAAAAAAAATGGAGAGAAGACATGGTTTACTGTATGTAAACCATGTCTCAAATCATGTCGGGTTTTAGGAAGAAGGAAAAAGCCGGTAATTGAATTACCGGCTTTCAAGCTGTATAGCGCTGGAAAAAATATTAATATATATACATATATGTGTCTACTGACATATATATATATATATATATATATATATATATATATATATATATATATATATATATATATAGACAGTATATATATTTTTTTTTTTTCTTTTTGGGACACATGGATCACTTCTATAGCGGTATGTTGGTTTTGCAAGCCTGCGAGAAAACCACGCAGTACGGATGCCATACGGATTACATACGGAGGATGCCATGCGCAAAAAACGCTGACACACCCTGCCTACGGAGGAGCTACGGACCACTATTTTCGGGACATTTCAGCGTATTACGGCCGTAATATACGGACCGTATTTTCATACGCTGAGTGTGAAGCCGGCCTAAACCTGTGGATGTACCCTGAGGCACTCTCACACAGCTTGTAGAGTTTGATTCCGTACCTGGCCCTTTTGTTGGGCAGGTATTGACGGAATCCGAGCCGCCCCTTAAAATGGACCAAGGACTCATCCACGCAGATGTCCCGTTTGGGCACGTACACTTCAGAAAACTTTTTGTTGAAGTGTTCGATGACCGGCCGAACTTTGAACAGACGGTCAAAGTTGGGGTCATCTCGTGCGGGACACTGTGCATTATCGGTATAATGCAGGAATTTATGGATGGCCTCAAAACGTCTCCGAACCATGGCCATTCGGAATACTGGAGTGTTATATAAAACATCTACACTCCAATATTGCCGCATTTCTGGCTTCTTCACGATCCCCATGTGGAGGACCAGGCCCCAAAACTGCATCATTTCAACTGCGTCTACAGGAGACCAGTTGGAAAATGATGTACCGGGGTTTTGCTCCAAAAATTGACGAGCATACAAATTAGTTTGCTCCACCATGAGGTTAATAATATCCTCAGAGAAAAAGACTTTGAAAAAGTCTGTTTCTGTGAGGCCCGTGGTGTCAAACTTGATTCCTGATTCTGCCACAAAATCAGGAATCAGTGGCTCGTAATTTTCGGGGGGCGAGGTCCATGTGGGTTCCGCAGTGGGGAGCGCTGGTTCAGGAGTGGTGGGGGCTGCCTCATCTTCTGTCCTGGGGCGTCTGCGTGGTGGTTCCGCAGGACCCGAGGAGGAAGATGAGGAGGAAGAGGATGAAGAATCAGAAAAGTGAAGAAAAGTGGGATCCTCTCCCTCGCTATCAGTGTCGGAGGCAAGGAAAGCATATGCCTCCTCCAATGAATAGCGCAGTTGGGACGAGCGGGACATTTTTGTGTGAATATGGTGATTGGGTTCACTTTATTGATAACTGTATGTGTATGTGTGGGGGGATAGTGATTTGTGCAAACTTATCTGAAAAGAAAATGCTAAAAGGAGAAGAAAAACCTGTAAAAAAAAAAAAAAAAAAAAAAAAAAAAGGCAGGCACAAACTCTGATAAGAGAACTGCGTCACTTATCAAAGTTTGGCGGCTGCGGGATGTGTGTACGGAGGTTGCGCAAAAAGGCTGAAGGGAAAAAAGCGAGCGCGAGCGTTGATCGGTGAACTGCGTCACCAATCAACGCTCGGCGGCTACTAAATGTGCGCACGGAGGCGGCACAAATGGGGGTGGAGGGGGTAAAAAGAGGGGGAAGGGGGGATTGGGGTGGATGAACGGGGATTGGGGTGGATGAACGGGGATTGGGCAGGGATCAGGGATAAAACTTACGTTTAGTTGTCTTCTTTCTTTAGCAGGGATTGTGGTGCTACAGGCTGCTGTGGCACCACAATACCCAGCACGGCAGGGAGATCCAGGCACAAAATCCAGCAGGGAGATCCAGCAGTATGACCGCTCTGTAGGAATCCTCAGCTAGAATGAGGACCCTGCAGAGCGGTCATACAAAGGTCAGGCAGGTGACACAGACAGGTCACAGAGCGGTCATGCTGCTGCTGTGACCTGTCATTGGTGGGATCGACCATAACATCGATCCCACCAATCAGAGCTTTCCTGGTGACCTGGCTGTGACCTGCCTAGGATCGGATCTGTTCGCGCCATCCTAGGCAGGTCACAGCCAGGTCACCTGCAGGGCACAGAGCGGTCACAGCGTGATCGCCGCTGCGCCCTGTGATTGGCGCGATCGACGATGACATCGATCGCACCAATCGGCTCCTGCAGGCCCTGCTGGGCCTGCACTGTGTCCTATCCTAGGATCGGTGCTATTAGAGCACCGATCCACGCAGGTTCCGGCAGGGCACAGCGCGGTAATACCGCGCGGTGCCCTGCGATTGGCGCGATCGATGCGATCGCGCCAATCTGGGGTGTTCTTGCCGGTGCCTGGCGTTGCCAGGCACCGGACCTAGGATCGAGTACATCGGTACTCGATCCTAGCCTGTGACCTCATTGTTTCAGCCGCTCCGATTGGCTGAAACAATGAGAATGGCTGTGATTAGCTGTTCAGAATTGAACAGCCAATCACAGCGATCGAGAGGGCGGGTGGGCGGCGACAATGCCCTGGATGCCGAGGCCATCTCCCCCCAGGTGAGATGGCGTCGGAATTTTAATGCGATCACCGCGACTTAAGTCGCGGTATCGCATTAAAGGGCAGGACGTACTATCCCGTCAAGGGTCAGATAGGCCCAGGGCACCTCGACGGGATAGTACGTCCAAGGTCACAGAGGGGTTAAAAAAAAAAAAATTGATAGATCCCAAGTTGAGTCCCTGTACAAATATAAACAAGGACACGAGTAACACACATGCATGTTTTCACCATTTTAAAACATACTTTTTTTCAGAATTGCGCATCAAAATTTTTAATTTGATTTCTCTAAAACAAAATATAAAGAAACATAGTCTTGTGACATACCAAATGAAAGCTGGTACCGTTCTGAGAAAAATGATGCCTCTCCCACCTCTATATCTTAATTCTAGCCCGAGATATGATAAAAAAAATTTAAAGCCATTACCAGGCCAAAATCTGCGCTTTTTCAAAACTTTAAAAATCTGTAAAAATTTAACTGATGAAGAAAAAAAATTCTAAACTTTTAATTTGTAATTAACTAAAGTTGTACTTCATAAAAACAAAAAATAAAAAAAATCTAAAGACGTAAGGTAAAAAAAATATTCATATTTGGATCACTTGATATGGAATGACCCATAGAGGACTTTAGCCTTAAACAGTCCTTGTATTTTCAGACAACTTGATCTCATTGATAAGACGGTGCGATGAAAGAGTAATTCGTAAATCACTTTATTTAAATATTATTTTGTCTTTTAGCTTAACCCCTCTGTGATCTTAGACGTACTATCCCGTCGAGGTGCCCTGGGCTTATCTGACCCTGGACGGGATAGTACGTCATAGCCGATCGGCCGCGCTCACGGGGGGAGCGCGGCCGATCGCGGCCGGGTGTCAGCTGCTTATCGCAGCTGACATCCGGCACTATGTGCCAGGAGCGGTCACGGACCGCCCCCGGCACATTAACCCCTGGCACACCGCGATCAAAGATGATCGCGATGTGCCGGCGGTGCAGGGAAGCACCGCGCAGGGAGGGGGCTCCCTGCGGGCTTCCCTGAGACCCCCGGAGCAACGCGATGTGATCGCGTTGCTGCGAGGGTCTCACCTCCCTCCCTGCTCCCTCCAGCCCCGGATCCAAGATGGCCGCGGATCCGGGTCCTGCAGGGAGGGAGGTGGCTTCACAGAGCCTGCTCATAGCAGGCACTGTGAAGGCTGCAGCGCTGCATGTCAGATCAGTGATCTGACAGAGTGCTGTGCAAACTGTCAGATCACTGATCTGTGATGTCCCCCCCTGGGACAAAGTAAAAAAGTAAAAAAAATTTTTTCCAAATGTGTAAAAAAAAATTAAAAAAAAAATTCCAAAATAATGAAAAAAAAAAAATATTATTCCCATAAATACATTTCTTCATCTAAATAAAAAAAAAAAAAAAAAAAACAATAAAAGTACACATATTTAGTATCGCCGCGTCCGTAACGACCCAACCTATAAAACTGTCCCACTAGTTAACCCCTTCAGTAAACACCGTAAGAAAAAAAAAAAAAAAACGAGGCAAAAAACAACGCTTTATTATCATACCGCCGAACAAAAAGTGGAATAACACGCGATCAAAAGGACAGATATAAATAACCATGGTACCGCTGAAAGCGTCATATAGTCCCGCAAAAAAAGAGCCGCCATACAGCATCATCAGCAAAAAAATAAAAAAGTTATAGTCCTGAGAATAAAGCGATGCAAAAATAATTATTTTTTCTGTAAAATAGTTTTTATCGTATAAAAGTGCCAAACCATAAAAAAAATGATATAAATGAGGTATCGCTGTAATCGTACTGACCCGAAGAATAAAACTGATTTATCAATTTTACCAAACGCGGAACGGTATAAACGCCTCCCCCAATAGAAATTCATGAATAGCTGGCTTTTGGTCATTCTTCCTCACAAAAATCGGAATAAAAAGCGATCAAAAAATGTCACGTGCCCAAAAATGTTTTCAATAAAAACGTCAACTCGTCCCGCAAAAAACAAGACCTCACATGACTCTGTGGACCAAAATATGGAAATATTATAGCTCTCAAAATGTGGTATTGCAAAAAATATTTTTTGCAATAAAAAGGGTCTTTCAGTGTGTGACGGCTGCCAATCATAAAAATCCGCTAAAAAACTCGCTATAAAAGTAAATCAAACCCCCCTTCATCACCCCCTTAGTTAGGGAAAAATAAAAAAAAATGTATTTATTTCCATTTTCCCATTAGGGCTAGGGTTAGGGCTAGGGTTAGGGCTAGGGTTACGGTTAGGGTTGGGGCTAAAGTTAGGGTTTAGGTTACATTTACAGTTGGGAATAGGGTTGGGATTAGGGTTAGGGGTGTGTCAGGGTTAGAGGTGTGGTTAGGGTTACCGTTGGAATTAGGGTTAGGGGTGTGTTTAGATTAGGGTTTCAGTTATAATTGGGGGGTTTCCACTGTTTCGGCACATCAGGGGCTCTCAAAACACGACATGGCGTCCGATCTCAATTCCAGCCAATTCTGCGTTGAAAAAGTAAAACAGTGCTTCTTCCCTTCCAAGCTCTCCTGTGTGCCCAAACAGGGGTTTACCCCAACATATGGGGTATCAGCGTACTCAGGACAAATTGGACAACAACTTTTGTGGACCAATTTCTCCTGTTACCCTTGGGAAAATACAAAACTGGGGGCTAAAAAATAATTTGTGTGGGAAAACAAAAAGATTTTTTATTTTCACGGCTCTGCGTTATAAACTGTAGTGAAACACTTGGGGGTTCAAAGTTCTCACAACACATCTAGATAAGTTCATTGAGGGGTCTAGTTTCCAATATGGGGTCACTTGTGGGGGGTTTCTACTGTTCAGGTACATTAGGGGCTCTGCAAACGCAATGTGACGCCTGCAGACCATTCCATCTAAGTCTGCATTCCAAATGGCGCTCCTTCCCTTCCGAGCCCTCCCATGCGCCCAAACGGTGGTTCCCCCCCACATATGGGGTATCAGCGTACTCAGGACAAATTGGACAACAACTTTTGGGGTCCAATTTCTCCTGTTACCCTAGGGAAAATACAAAACTGGGGGCTAAAAAATAATTTTTGTGGGAAAAAAATTGTTTTATTTTTATGGCTCTGCATTATAAACTTCTGTGAAGCCCTTGGTGGGTCAAAGTGCTCACCACACATCCAGATAAGTTCCTTAGGGGGTCTACTTTCCAAAATGGTGTCACTTGTGGGGGGTTTCAATGTTTAGGCACATCAGTGGCTCTCCAAACGCAACATGGCGTCCCATCTCAATTCCTGTCAATTTTGCATTGAAAAGTCAAACTGCGCTCCTTCCCTTCCGAGCTCTCCCATGCGCCCAGTGGTTTACTGCCACATATGGGGTATCAGCGTACTCAGGACAAATTGGACAACAACTTTTTGGGTCCAATTTCTCCTGTTACCCTTGGTAAAATAAAACAAATTGGAGCTGAAGTAAATTTTTTGTGTAAAAAAGTTAAATGTTCATTTTTATTTAAACATTCCAAAAATTCCTATTAAACACCTGAAGGGTTAATAAACTTCTTGAATGTGGTTTTGAGCACCTTGAGGGGTGCAGTTTTTAGAATGGTGTCACACTTGGGCATTTTCTATCATATAGACCCCTCAAAATGACTTCAAATGAGACGTGGTCCCTAAAAAAAAATGGTGTTGTAAAAATGAGAAATTGCTGGTCAACTTTTAACCCTGATAACTCCCTAACAAAAAAAAAAATTGGTTCCAAAATTATGCTGATGTAAAGGAGACATGTGGGAAATGTTACTTATTAAGTATTTTGTGTGACATGTCTCTGTGATTTAATTGCATAAAAATTCAAAGTTTGAAAATTGCGAAATTTTCAAAATTTTCGCCAAATTTCCGTTTTTTTCACAAATAAACGCAGGTACTATCAAAGAAATTTTACCACTATCATGAAGTACAATATGTCACGAGAAAACAATGTCAGAATCACCAGGATCCGTTGAAGCATTTCGGAGTTATAACCTCATAAAGGGACAGTGGTCAGAATTGTAAAAATTGGCCTGGTCATTAACGTGCAAACCACCCTTGGGGGTAAAGGGGTTAAGAATCATGACATAAGTGCCAGAGGCTACTAGATGTATCCTTCATAACCTCCTGCCTGCTGTGGCTAGCAGATACAGAGACAGGTAACAGGAGGTGGAGGCAGGGGTCAGTCTCTCTGCTCTCCGCTGTCGAACTGCACACAGGCATAACAAGAAGGCAAGCCACTGGACAGCAGTAGGAACAAAGAATGATGAGAAATTAGAAAAAGGAGACTCCAGTACGGGTAGTGCTGGCAGAATGTTGATGCAGAACTACTAGCCACTCAAAGAGAGTGGATGGCAAGTTAGAAAGTTGGAGAGTCAGAAGACGTCTTGGGCTATAATAGATTCCATGACTAAGGTGTGTTAAACAATAGGTAAACTGTAAATATTCTGATAAGACAACCCTTTTAAAAAATGCAGGCAACAAAGTGATTTGATTTTTTTTTATTGCTTTATTTTGAATGGAGCGAAAGGGGAGTGATTTGAACTTTTATTTTTTTATTCATATTTTTAAAAACTTTTTTTTTTTTTTTTTTTTTTTTTTACTTTTGCCATGCTTCAATAGCCTTCATGGGATGCTAGAAGCTGGTATAGCCTGATCGGCTCTGCTACATAGGGGCAATGTTCAGATTGCCTCTATGTAGCAAAATTACTGCATTGTTATGAGCGCCGACCACTGGGTGGTGCTCATAGCAATCTGGCATCAACAACCATAGAGGTCTGCTGAAGACCTCTGGTTGCTATGCTGATGAACCGATGACCCCCGATCATGTGATGGGGTTAGCGGTGCACGCATTTCAGGACGGAAGCGATTATTAAATGCCGCTGTCAGAGTTTGACAACGCCATTTAACTAGTTGAGAGGTGCAGGTGGATTACGATTCCGCCCGCGCTTATTGTGGGCACATATCAGCTGTTCAAAACAGCTGACATGTCCCAGCCTTGATGGTTCTGCCATCGGACATACCATTCAGTCTGATGGCAGAAAGGAGTTAATGGTTGAGGAGATGACATTTTCCTGAAATTCTAGGCCCTTTTTTCTCCACACATACCTTTGACATTGTGGCCAAAGAGTTCTATTTTAACCTCATTGGTCAACAGGAATTGTTACCAAAATGCATCAGGCTGGTTTAGATGTTCTTTTGCATACTTCTGATGCTGAATTTTAAAGGTGAGGTCGCATGAGAGGTTTTCTTCTGATGACTCTTCCATGAAGGCCATATTTGTGCAGATGTATCTGAACAGTAAAACAATTTATCACAACTCCAGAGTCTGCTAAATCTTTCTGAAGGTCTTTTGCAGTCAAGTGGGGAATCTGATTTGCCTCTCTACCAATCCTATGAGCAACTCTCACTGAAATATTGCTTGGCCTTCTAGACCTTATCTTGACCTCCACTGTTCCTGCTAACTGCCGTTTCTGAATTACATTTCCAACTAAGGAAAGAGCAACTTGAAAACTCTTTGCTATCTTCTAATAGTCTTTTCCTGCATTGTGGGACCCTACCATTTTCAGAGTGCTAGTCAGCTGCTTAGCAGAACCCATGGCTGCTATTTTTTTTGGCACAAGGTTAGAGGAGGCTGGGTTTTTATAAAGCTGGGGAATTTGCATCTCCTCGCCTTTCCTAGCGATGATAGCGAACAAGCTAATTAAGATCTGAAACTTTGGTCAAAGATATCTGTGCACACCAATCTCCAAGGGTGTCCAAACTTTTGAAAAAGTGTCCCTTTTGTCATAAAAAAAAAAAAAAAAAAAAAAAAAAAAAAGAAAAAGGAATTTAATCTTCAAGTTGCTGATCTATTCACAAAACAGTAATTTTGACCAGGGGTGCACAAACTTTTATATACCATTGTACAATGCTGACAGTGGGAGGAATGCCTTGTAGAAAAACAGGAAACCCATTGACAGCTAAGGGTAACTTATCTGGAAATTGTACCGCAAAGTGGGAACTAATAGCTATTGAGTTATACTGCATATACCACCCCCAGACCTCAATTTATAGCTCAAACACCAAATTTCCTCTCATTAACAGAGCTAGCAAACAGCATTCTCCTAGCCTCACCTCTTACTCCTACTTACTGCAGAAAACCAATTACTCAATTTCATTATTCGGTATCACAATGTACTTTGCTTCGTCTGCAGACTTTCCATTACGAGGCAACCCAGGGACCAACACCCCAGGGACCACTAGCAGAATGCACATACATGAGAAACTGCATGTACATACATGTAATAGCAGTACACACATACGTTACATGCCACAAAGAATCCAGATCAGATAGATAAGTGGATGTACACAATTAGAAAAAAAAAAAAAACGAACGGGCAACATGCGCCCGTGGGTTATGTCTGGAATGGTCTCTCAGCTTTATTGACGTGAAAGGGTTAAGTCGCAATACCAGACACGACCTGTGCACAAGTGTGGCACTGTTCAGGAAACTGAACAGCTATTTTTGTCTAATTATGGACAATCCCTTTATACCAATATTAACCCAGATTCACCTTTTTAGTCTCTGTATTAGAGGGGTTGTTCACTAGTGGACAATCTCCGCTTAATTAAGTCACAGCACAATATATAGTTAACTCCTGCGGTGGCCCCAGTAAAATGAGACCGCTGCAGCCAATCCATAGAATCTCATCAATATTCAATCAGAGTGGACATCCACTGACGAAATAGTAAAGGCTGCGGCGGTAGTGTGACACGTCGTCACATCACCCACCAGGAACGGCAGCGACAAAATCAATGGAGATACACCGCTATAGAAGGAGTAAACTTTATTTTCTATGCCACCATGAATTGATTAAGCATTAGTGAACAACCACTTTATTGGCATGATGCCACAGGCTTTGGTAAGCGCAAGGGGCGTACTGGATGATGACTGGTGCAGAAGTGAAGACCGTCTTGGTCCAGCTGCCATGGTGGACTGGACGATGGACCAGGACAGCAAGAAACATTTTGCTCAACACTTGTCTAACCCACAGAAATGTGAATATGATTACACATCCACAAGAAAGGTATATGTAGCTACTTGGATATTCACCAGTCAGTGCCAACATGGAATAATGTGACCTGCTGGTGTGTTGTGATAGGCAATTCAGAAACACAATGTACATAGCGATCAGAGCACATACAGTGATCTGACAATAACCCAAAATAATAGAACGAGCTCTGAGACGTGGAAACTCTGTAGACCGCAATTCCTGATCCTCTCCAAACACAACTAGAGGCAGCTGTGGATTGCGCCTAACGCTCCCTATGCAACTCGGCACAGCCTGAGAAACTAACTAGCCTGAAGAAAGAAAAATAAGCCTACCTTGCCTCAGAGAAATACCCCAAAGGAAAAGGCAGCCCCCCACATATAATGACTGAGTAAGATGAAAAGACAAACGTAGGGATGAAATAGATTCAGCAAAGTGAGGCCCGATATTCTAGACAGAACGAGGATAGGAAAGATAACTTTGCGGTCTACACAAAACCCTAAAGAAAACCACGCAAAGGGGGCAAAAAGACCCTCCGTACCGAACTAACGGCACGGAGGTACACCCTTTGCGTCCCAGAGCTTCCAGCAAAACAAATAGACAAGCTGGACAGAAAAAATAGCAACAAATAGCAAAGAAGCACTTAGCTATGCAGAGCAGCAGGCCACAGGAATGATCCAGAGAAACACAAGTCCAACACTGGAACATTGACAGGAAGCATGGATCAAAGCATCAGGTGGAGTTAAGTAGAGAAGCAGCTAACGACCTCACCAGATCACCTGAGGGAGGAAACTCAGAAGCTGCAGTACCACTTTCCTCCACAAATGGAAGCTCCCAGAGAGAATCAGCCGAAGTACCACTTGTGACCACAGGAGTGAACTCTGCCACAGAATTCACAACAGTACCCCCCCCCCCCCCTTGAGGAGGGGTCACTGAACCCTCACCAGAGCCCCCAGGCCGACCAGGATGAGCCACATGAAAGGCACGAACAAGATCGGGAGCATGGACATCAGAGGCAAAAACCCAGGAATTATCTTCCTGAGCATAACCCTTCCATTTAACCAGATACTGGAGTTTCCGCCTTGAAACACGAGAATCCAAAATCTTCTCCACAATATACTCCAATTCCCCCTCCACCAAAACCGGGGCAGGAGGCTCAACAGATGGGACCATAGGTGCCACGTATCTCCGCAACAATGACCTATGGAATACGTTATGTATGGAAAAAGAATCTGGAAGGGTCAGACGAAAAGACGCAGGATTAAGAACCTCAGAAATCCTATACGGACCAATAAAACGAGGTTTAAATTTAGGAGAGGAAACCTTCATAGGAATATGACGAGAAGATAACCAAACCAGATCCCCAACACGAAGTCGGGGACCCACACTGCGTCTGCGGTTAGCAAAAAGTTGAGCCTTCTCCTGGGACAAGGTCAAATTGTCCACTACCCGAGTCCAAACCTGCTGCAACCTGTCCACCACAGTATCCACACCAGGACAGTCCGAAGACTCAACCTGTCCTGAAGATAAACGAGGATGGAACCCAGAATTGCAGAAAAACGGCGAAACCAAGGTAGCCGAGCTGGCCCGATTATTAAGGGCGAACTCAGCCAAAGGCAAAAAGGACACCCAGTTATCCTGATCAGCAGAAACAAAGCATCTCAGATATGTTTCCAAGGTCTGATTGGTTCGTTCGGTCTGGCCATTAGTCTGAGGATGGAAAGCCGAGGAAAAAGACAAGTCAATGCCCATCCTACCACAAAAGGCTCGCCAAAACCTCGAAACAAACTGGGAACCTCTGTCAGAAACAATATTCTCTGGAATGCCATGCAAACGAACCACATGCTGGAAGAACAAAGGCACCAAATCAGAGGAGGAAGGCAATTTAGACAAGAGTACCAGATGGACCATCTTAGAAAAGCGATCACAGACCACCCAAATGACTGACATCTTTTGAGAAACGGGAAGGTCAGAAATAAAATCCATAGAGATATGTGTCCAAGGCCTCTTCAGGACCGGCAAGGGCAAAAGCAACCCACTGGCACGAGAACAGCAGGGCTTAGCCCGAGCACAAATCCCACAGGACTGCACAAAAGTACGCACATCCCGCGACAGAGAGGGCCACCAAAAGGATCTAGCCACTAACTCTCTGGTACCAAAGATTCCAGGATGACCAGCCAACACCGAACAATGAAGTTCAGAGATAACTCTATTCGTCCACCTATCAGGGACAAACAGTTTCTCCGCTGGGCAACGATCAGGTTTATTAGCCTGAAATATTTGCAGCGCCCGCCGCAAATCAGGGGAGATGGCAGACACAATTACTCCTTCCTTGAGGATACCCGCCAGCTCAGATAAACCCGGAGAGTCGGGCACAAAACTCCTAGACAGAGCATCCGCCTTCACATTTTTAGAGCCCGGAAGGTACGAAATCACAAAGTCAAAACGGGCAAAAAACAACGACCAACGAGCCTGTCTAGGATTCAAGCGCTTGGCAGACTCGAGATAAGTCAAGTTCTTATGATCAGTCAATACCACCACGCGATGCTTAGCTCCTTCAAGCCAATGACGCCACTCCTCGAATGCCCACTTCATGGCCAGCAACTCTCGGTTGCCCACATCATAATTTCGCTCAGCAGGCGAAAACTTCCTGGAAAAGAAAGCGCATGGTTTCATCACTGAGCAACCAGAACCTCTCTGTGACAAAACAGCCCCTGCTCCAATCTCAGAAGCATCAACCTCGACCTGGAACGGAAGAGAAACATCTGGTTGACACAACACAGGGGCAGAAGAAAAACGACGCTTCAACTCTTGAAAAGCTTCCACAGCAGCAGAAGACCAATTGACCAAATCAGCACCCTTCTTGGTCAAATCGGTCAATGGTTTGGCAACACTAGAAAAATTGCAGATGAAGCGACGATAAAAATTAGCAAAGCCCAGGAACTTTTGCAGACTTTTCAGAGATGTCGGCTGAGTCCAATCATGGATGGCTTGGACCTTAACCGGATCCATCTCGATAGTAGAAGGGGAAAAGATGAACCCCAAAAATGAAACCTTCTGCACACCAAAGAGACACTTTGATCCCTTCACAAACAAAGAATTAGCACGCAGGACCTGAAAAACCGTTCTGACCTGCTTCACATGAGACTCCCAATCATCCGAGAAGATCAAAATGTCATCCAAGTACACTATCAGGAATTTATCCAGGTACTCACGGAAGATGTCATGCATAAAGGATTGAAACACTGATGGAGCATTGGCAAGTCCGAACGGCATCACTAGATACTCAAAATGACCCTCGGGCGTATTAAATGCAGTTTTCCATTCATCGCCTTGCCTGATTCTCACCAGATTATACGCACCACGAAGATCTATCTTAGTGAACCAACTAGCCCCCTTAATCCGAGCAAACAAATCAGATAACAATGGCAAGGGGTACTGAAATTTAACAGTGATCTTATTAAGAAGGCGGTAATCTATACACGGTCTCAGCGAACCATCCTTCTTGGCTACAAAAAAGAACCCTGCTCCTAATGGCGACGATGACGGGCGAATATGCCCCTTCTCCAGGGATTCCTTCACATAACTCAGCATAGCGGCGTGCTCAGGCACAGAAAATTAAACAGTCGACTTTTTGGGAATTTACTACCAGGAATCAAATCGATAGCACAATCACAATCCCTATGCAGAGGTAGGGCATCGGACTTGGGCTCATCAAATACATCCCGGTAATCAGACAAGAACTCTGAAACCTCAGAAGGGGTGGATGACGAAATTGACAGAAATGGAACATCACCATGAACCCCCTGACAACCCCAGCTGGACACCGACATGGATTTCCAATCTAATACTGGATTATGGGCTTGTAGCCATGGCAACCCCAACACGACCACATCATGCAGATTATGCAACACCAGAAAGCGAATAACCTCCTGATGTGCAGGAGCCATGCACATGGTCAGCTGGGTCCAGTATTGAGGCTCATTTTTGGCCAAAGGCGTAGCATCAATTCCTCTCAATGGAATAGGACACTGCAAGGGTTCCAAGAAAAACCCACAACGTTTAGCATAATCCAAGTCCATCAAATTCAGGGCAGCGCCTGAATCCACAAACGCCATGACAGAATACGACGACAAGGAGCATATCAAGGTAACGGACATAAGAAATTTTGACTGTACAGTACCAATGGCGGCAGACCTAGCGAACCGCTTAGTGCGCTTAGGACAATCAGAGATAGCATGAGTGGAATCACCACAGTAGAAACACAGCCCATTCAGACGTCTGTGTTCTTGCCGTTCAACTCTGGTCATAGTCCTATCGCACTGCATAGGCTCAGGTTTAATCTCAGGTAATACCGCCAAATGGTGCACAGATTTACGCTCGCGCAAGCGTCGACCGATCTGAATGGCCAAAGACAGACTCATTCAGACCAGCAGGCATAGGAAATCCCACCATGACATCCTTAATGGCTTCAGAGAGACCCTTTCTGAAAATGGCTGCAAGCGCAGATTCATTCCATTGAGTGAGCACGGACCATTTTCTAAATTTCTGGCAATATAGCTCTATCTCATCCTGACCCTGACAAAGAGCCAGCAAATTTTTTTCTGCCTGATCTACTGAATTAGGCTCATCGTACAGCAATCCAAGCGCCAGGAAAAACGCATCGATATCACTCAATGCAGGATCTCCTGACGCAAGAGAAAATGCCCAGTCCTGAGGGTCGCTACGCAAAAAAGAAATAGGAATTCTCGGTTCTAACAAAGAATTCTGAACCACAAAATTTTGAATATTTTG
Source organism: Ranitomeya imitator (assembly GCF_032444005.1). NCBI lineage: Eukaryota > Metazoa > Chordata > Amphibia > Anura > Dendrobatidae > Ranitomeya > Ranitomeya imitator. The sequence goes on along the minus strand of NC_091290.1, from coordinate 70,222,434 downwards.
TACTCTTGCCGTGAGCTGATCTACACATGAAGACAGATCTTTAATGTCCATTGTAACACCTGTGTCTTGAACCACCCAAATGTCTAGGGGAAAAAAAAAAGACAAATCACAGTGCAAAGGAAAAAAAATGGTCTCAGAACTTCTTTTTTCCCTCTATTGAGAATCATTAGTACTTTTGGCTTCCTGTACTGTTATGATAGGCAATTCAGTAACACAATGCACATAGCGATCAGAGCACATACAGTGATCTGACAATAACCCAAAATAATAGAACGAGCTCTGAGACGTGGAAACTCTGTAGACCGCAATTCCTGATCCTCTCCCAACACAACTAGAGGCAGCTGTGGATTGCGCCTAACGCTCCCTATGCAACTCGGCACAGCCTGAGAAACTAACTAGCCTGAAGATAGAAAAATAAGCCTACCTTGCCTCAGAGAAATACCCCAAAGGAAAAGGCAGCCCCCCACATATAATGACTGTGAGTAAGATGAAAAGACAAACGTAGGGATGAAAAAGATTCAGCAAAGTGAGGCCCGATATTCTAGACAGAACGAGGATAGGAAAGAACTTTGCGGTCTACACAGAACCCTAAAGAAAACCACGCAAAGGGGGCAAAAAGACCCTCCGTACCGAACTAACGGCACGGATGTACACCCTTTGCGTCCCAGAGCTTCCAGCAAAACAAATAGACAAGCTGGACAGAAAAAATAGCAACAAATAGCAAAGAAGCACTTAGCTATGCAGAGCAGCAGGCCACAGGAATGATCCAGAGAAACACAAGTCCAACACTGGAACATTGACAGGAAGCATGGATCAAAGCATCAGGTGGAGTTAAGTAGAGAAGCAGCTAACGACCTCACCAGATCACCTGAGGGAGGAAACTCAGAAGCTGCAGTACCACTTTCCTCCACAAACGGAAGCTCCCAGAGAGAATCAGCCGAAGTACCACTTGTGACCACAGGAGTGAACTCTGCCACAGAATTCACAACACTGGTGGATACAGTACAGGGAAGGTGCAACGCTTAGCATAAGATACATCGCCTGCATGCACATTGCAGCCCCACTGCAGTCAATGAGCGGGCCAGACGTTAGGCACAGAGATCTCAAGCGCAAGTTCACTTGAATTTTGTTATTTCAGCTTTTTGTTCCTTCAAGGCAACAGAAAACCAAAACTAAAGAAGCAGCAGGTCAATCACATAACAGACATCAATGAGGCCCCATTGAACGTTAAAGGCTCCACTGAGTACCATTATGGTGTCGTTCAGTTTACTGGAAAAATAGAGAAAATCTTGTTGCCTGTCGATGACGTCGCGGCCACCTGACCGCGACGTCAAAGCTCCTTCACTCACTGCATTCTTAGGAACGGGGAGGCAGACGTTTTATTTTTATTCTTTATTTTTTACATGAATATGGATCCCAGGGCCTGAAGGAGCGTCTCCTCTCCTCCAGACCCTGGGAACCATCCAGGATCGCTCCGTGCACCCGTAACCGGCGTGTAAGACGACCCCCGACTTTTGGGACAATTTTTAGGGGTTAAAAAGTCATCTTATACGCTGGAAAATACGGTACTCACCTTCCGAGGGAACCCTTGTAGTCATGTCGCCTGTGTGCGGTGCACTCGGCAGCTTCCGGTTCCAGGGTTGGTAGCGTAGGACCCGTGATGACGTCGCCGTCACATGACCGTGACGTCATGGCAGGTCCTTCTCGCGCAGGACCTGTGATGAGGTCATGTTCACATGACCGTGACGTCATGGCACGCCCTTTTTGCATACCATCCTTGCCACTGGAACATGCCGCTTGCATGGAGCGGTCACCGGAGCGTTGTGAGGAGCGGGAAAGGCGCCGGAATTGTGAGTATATGATGATTTTTTATTTATTTTTTATGATTTTTAACATTAGATCTTTTTACTATTGAGGCTGCATAGGCAACATCAATAGTAAAAAAAAAGTTGGTCACACAGGGTTAATAGCAGCGTTAATGGAGTGCGTTACACCGTGGTCCATTAACCCTGTGTGAGGGCTGACTGGAGGGGAGTACGGAGCGGGCACTGACTGCAGGGAGGAAGGAGCGGCCATGTTGCCGCTGGACTGCGCCCGTCGCTGATTGGTCGTGGCAATGGTCGTGGGCGCTTTGCCACGACCAACCAGTGACTTGGATTCCATGACAGACAGAGGCCGCGACCAATGAATATCTGTGACAGACAGATGGAAGTGACCCTTAGGGCCAGGGCAGGAAGACAAGAAGAGGACGTCATCGTATGAAGCTAGGAGGCTCCGGATCCGGATGGCAGCGGGACGCCCCTGGGTGAGTATAATACAACCTGTTTTTCTTACCTTTCAGGTTACATCGGGGGCTCATCTACATTACAGAATGCTATAGATAAGCCCCTGATGCAGGTGGCCTTAGCTCATATAAGATTTTTGGGGTGACAGATTCCCTTTAAGAGACCACCACATCAAAACCGTCATGGGCAGCTCAATCTCCAGAGCTGATCCTTGTTCAAACCTCTGGAATGTAATCAAGAGGATGATGGATAAAAAGCCATCAAACAAAGAAGAACTGCTTACATTCTTGCCCCCGAAGCCGTGAGAAAGACTGGTGGAAAGCATGCCAAGACGCATGAAAGCTGTGATTAAAAATCATGGTTATTCCACAAAATATTGATTTCTGAACTCTTCCTGAGGTAAAATATTAGTACTGTTGTTTCTAAATGATTACACTGGGGAACACAATTTTTTAAGAGTTAGGTCAGACAACTGTTCTTAATTTTTGGATGCTGAATCCAGAAATGATCTCAGTTTTCCTCTATCACGTCAAGTTTTTGAACTATAGGATTTTTGTCTTCTCAAAACTATGTAAACTACTGTACCTGAAAAGTTTTTTTTTTTTTTTTTTTTTTTTAAATAGTACAAATATGAACAAAAAATGAAATATATAAGAAATAGGCATGACAAAGTTGTGACTACTCTTACAAGTTGCCACGTAGCTCTATATGAGTCGAATTGTAATCAGATAACAAGTCTTATTACAGATATCAGTGCAATTGTGCTTCTCTGGCAGGTACTGTAAGTTGTGGAGGAAAAACTTGACGTGCTAGAAAAATACTGACTACATTTTTGGAATCAGCATGCCAATTTTAGTATAAATCAGCTCAAAAACCTAACTCAACAGAAATTTTTTTTCAAATTGTTCCCCTGTGTTATTAACTTGTTTTCTTTGCATTATTTGAGGTCAGAAAGCACTAGGTTTTTTTTAATTTTGATAATTTTTCTTTGTCAGAAAAAAAAAAAAAAAATACAAAATGTATTGCTTAGGCTAGGTTCACATTGCGTTAGTGGGTGTCCGCTAACAGACTCCGTTACATGGCGCAATTGTCGCAATTAACGCTATGCAACGGATCCGTTAGCGCACCCATTGACTGCAATGTGCTAACGGATTGCGAACGTATGCCATTTTTGGCGTGCGTCTGCGATGTGCCGTTAGTTTCGGACGGACCTCGAACGCTGCTTGCAGCGTTCAGGGTCCATTCCTCGCTAGCGCAGATCGGGCATCTGCGCTAGTGGGATTGCCGAACGTAATCCCTTTTTGGACATTGCGGTAGCGCAATCCATTAGCGTATCCGCTAAACGGATTGCACTAACGCAATGTGAACCTTACATTGGTCAGAGTGCACCCGTCCGTTTTTCTTACAAGCATGAGCCCTTCGGATGCGCCACCATAGCCGTCATCAGGGTCACTCAGAAGTTGCACCCCCTGACCCGAACCCCTAGCTACACCCCCAATAACCTGTCGTCGTCTCCTCCCTCCGGGCTGCATGGTCTATAGCTGGCTGCAGAATGAGCTGACGGAGAAGCCATCAGTGAGCTCGGACAGGACAGCAGCTCTGATCTCTCAGCTGAACTATCAACACACCATAATAGAATGTGCCAGGACACAGAAGGTGGAAAATGCGAAAATTATTTCAACGTCAAACACATAACATTTTAAAAAAAAAACTAGTCACATTCAGCGTTTCCCGTAATGGATGACAACAGAGAACAATAGATCGCTGAGCGCACTAATGACTGACAGGAGGGCCCATAGGTTGCATGGAGGAGACAGTGGAGCACTGAGGCGGCTCTCCTAGTCACGGAGGCCTGGGCACCACCGCGCCGCACACAGCGGGCACCACCGCGCCGCACACAGCGGGCACCACCGCGCCGCACACAGCGGGCACCACCGCGCCGCACACAGCGGGCACCACCGCGCCGCACACAGCGGGCACCACCGCGCCGCACACAGCGGGCACCACCGCGCCGCACACAGCGGGCACCACCGCGCCGCACACAGCGGGCACCACCGCGCCGCACACAGCGGGCACCACCGCGCCACACACAGCGGGCACCACCGCGCCGCACATGACACAAGCCACTTACTAGCGTGCAAAGTGCCAGCACCTGCGAGCAGACCGGAAGTCACTGCTAACGACGCCCGCGCTCACTCTTATTAGGCCCCCACACAACGAAGCTCAAGCCCTACAGTTCCGCCGAACAACGGAGAGCGTTACCCATTGCCTTTCCTATTCCTAACTATTATTTCCCGGCAGACGCTCCCATCCGGCGCGGATCCCGGGCGGCAGGCTGTCACGCCGAACTGTGCTTCATAAATACCCCCGGAGAATGACGAGAGGAGGCCACGCCCAGCGTCACGTCACGTCGGCTGCTGACTGGAGGCCGCGCCGGTAACGTCTGCGGGCGCCGGATTTGAATAATCGAGAGGCAGCTATAAGGGAGGACTTGTACCGGTATGTGCGGGTTATACCTACCGTGCCCTGGGAGCGGGCGAGAGGGGCAGCACTCGGCGGAGGAGCTGTGTATAGTGTGTGTGTACATAGGTGTATCGTGTGTGTGTATATACAGGAACGGCGGTGTACATAGGTGTATAGTGTGTGTATATACAGGAACGGCGGTGTACATAGGTGTATAGTGTGTGTATATACAGGAACGGCGGTGTACATAGGTGTATAGTGTGTGTATATACAGGAACGGCGGTGTACATAGGCGTATAGTGTGTGTATATACAGGAACGGCAGTGTACATAGGTGTATAGTGTGTGTATATACAGGAACGGCAGTGTACATAGGTGTATAGTGTGTGTGTGTGTGTGTATATATATATATATATATATATATATATATATATATATATATATATATACACACACACACACACACTATACACCTATGTACACTGCCGTTCCTACACATATATATATATATACACACACACACTATACACCTATGTACACTGCCGTATATATACGGTGGCCTAGATGGAATCCTACCAGTAATGCTGAAGTACAGCCCACCAGAAATACAGGCTGCAATGGTTAAACTCTTCAATATTGTGCTGGGTGCCGGCTACTTCCCTCGTACCTGGAACCAAGGCCTCATCACACCCATCCACAAGAGTGGGGACAGGTATGACCCAGCCAACTACAGAGGCATATGTGTCAGCAGCAACCTGGGAAAACTGTTCAACAGTATCCTGAACAAGAGGATCCTCACCTTCCTCACCGAGCACAACGTCCTCAGCAAGAGCCAAGCAGGGTTCATGCCGAACCACCGCACCACTGACCACATCTATACTCTGCACAGCCTCATTCAGAAACACGTCTACAATACAAAGAATGGGAAGATATACGCCTGCTTTGTGGACTTTAAAAAGGCTTTTGATTCAGTGTTGCACCCGGGCTTATTCCTGAAACTGCTGGAGAGTGGAATAGGAGGAAAGACCTACGATGTCATCAAAAGCTCCTACACCGAGAACAGCTGCAGCGTGAGTGTGAGCGGCAAAAGAACGGCTTTTTTCCAGCAGAGCCGCGGAGTAAGACAAGGCTGCAGCCTAAGCCCAACGCTCTTCAACATCTACATCAACGAGCTGGCTACCGCCCTGGAATCCTCCTCAGCACCAGGTCTCACCCTCCACGACGCCCAGGTGAAATTCCTGCTGTATGCAGATGACCTGCTGCTGCTGTCACCAACCGAGAAAGGCCTCCAGGACAACCTGAAAATCCTAGAGAAATTCAGCTCCACCTGGGCCCTACCGGTCAACCTAAAGAAAACCAACACCATGGTGTTCCAGAGGAGAAAGAGAAGATCAGACCAACACCCATCATTTATCCTCAACAACTGCGACCTCACAGGAACGGACAAATATACCTACCTGGGCCTAGAGATTCACCGGTCAGGGAGCTTCAAACAAGCCATAGAGACCCTGAAAGACAAGGCCTGCAAAACCTTCTATGCCATCCGAAGGACACTCTACCATCTGAAGCCACCAGTGAGGGTCTGGCTAAAAATCTTCGACTCCATCATCGCCCCAATCCTCCTGTATGGCAGCGAAGTCTGGGGTCCTCACACCTACCCAGACTGGTCAAAGTGGGACTCCAGTCCAACAGAAATATTCCACCTGGAATTCTGCAAGCACCTTCTCCAGGTCCATCGGAGCACCTCCAACAGTGCTTGTCGGACCGAGCTGGGCAGATTCCCTCTACACCTAACAGTTCTAAAGAGGGCGCTGTCATTCCGGGCTCACCTGCATAGGAGCAATCCAAGCTCCCATCACCATAAAGCCCTGATACATGTAGGTGAAACAGAAAAACCAGAACCCCCGGAACAGCCCAGCCAAACCCAACCGGACCAGAACACCAATCACAACAACCTGACAAAAGCCGGAATCAGGAAGATGGCAGACGAAGGCCAGGAGAGGTATGTCAGTGACTGGAAGAATGATATCATCAGCTCACAGAAACTGACCATGTACCGGAGCCTACAGAGAGACTACAGACTGGCCCCATATCTGGAGAAACTCCCGGACCCCAGAGACCGCCAGATCCTAAGCCGATATAGACTCAGTGCCCACAGTCTGGCCATCGAATGTGGCCGACACAGGCAGAGCTACAAGCCCAGGGAGGAAAGACTGTGCCAACACTGTGATCAGGAGGCCATAGAGGATGAAACCCACTTCCTGCTACATTGCTCCAAATACTCAGCAGTGAGGGACACTCACTTCAGGAGACTCTCACATCTCTTCCCAGACTTCATCACCATGAAGGAGGAAGAGAAAACATATATCTTGCTGGGAGAAGAAGAGAGAGCAGTGGAGATAGCAGCGCGGTATGTGAGCGAATGTCATAGACTGCGAGAAAGAGAACTATGATGCCATGGACTATAGCCCCCAACCTGGATCTGCCCCATCCACCTCCCCTATGCCATGGACTATAGCCCCCACAATGGACCTGCCCCATCCACCTCCCCTATGCCATGGACTATAGCCCCCACAATGGATCTGCCCCATCCACCTCCCCTATGCCATGGACTATAGCCCCCACAATGGATCTGCCCCATCCACCTCCCCTATGCCATGGACTATAGCCCCCACCCTGGATCTGCCCCATCCACCTCCCCTATGCCATGGACTATAGCCCCCAACCTGAACCTGCCCCATCCACCTCCCCTATGCCATGGACTATAGCCCCCACAATGGACCTGCCCCATCCACCTCCCCTATGCCATGGACTATAGCCCCCAACCTGGATCTGCCCCATCCACCTCCCCCACAGCTCCTACCCAACAGTCCCTATCCCTATTGCCTCTATACACTTGCTTTGGCAAAACTGATGTGTATTTGGTCCTGCCAATAAAGCTTCTTTGAATCTTGAATATATATATATATATATATATATATATATATATATATATATATATAATAATATAATATAATATAATATAATATAATATATATATATATATATATATATATATATATATATATATATATATATATATATATATATATATATGAACGGCGGTGTACAGTGTGTATATAGGTGTATAGTGTGTGTGTGTCTGTGTATAGTGTGTGTATATAGGTGTATAGTGTGTGTGTGTATATATACAGGAACGTCTGTGTATAGTGTGTGTGTATATATGAACGGCAGTGTACATAGGTGTATATATACAGGAACGACAGTGTACATAGGTGTATAGTGTGTGTGTATATAGGAATGGCTGTGTATATAGGTGTATAGTGTGTATATATACAGGAACGGCAGTGTACATAGGTGTATAGTGTGTGTATATATATACAGGAACGGCGGTGTACATAGGTGTATAGTGTGTGTATATATGAACGTCTGTGTATAGTGTGTGTGTATATATGAACGGCAGTGTACATAGGTGTATATATACAGGAACGACAGTGTACATAGGTGTATAGTGTGTGTGTATATAGGAATGGCTGTGTACATAGGTGTATAGTGTGTATATATACAGGAACGGCAGTGTACATAGGTGTATAGTGTGTGTGTATATATATATACAGGAACGGCGGTGTACATAGGTGTATAGTGTGTGTGTGTATATATGAATGGCAGTGTACATAGGTGTATATATACAGGAACGACAGTGTACATAGGTGTATATATACAGGAACGACAGTGTACATAGGTGTATATATACAGGAACGACAGTGTACATAGGTGTATAGTGTGTGTGTATATAGGAATGGCTGTGTACATAGGTGTATAGTGTGTGTGTATATAGGAATGGCTGTGTACATAGGTGTATAGTGTGTATATATACAGGAACGGCGGTGTACATAGGTGTATAGTGTGTATATATGAACGTCTGTATATAGTGTGTGTATATATAGGAACGGCGGTGTACATAGGTGTATAGTGTGTGTGTGTATATATGAACGGCAGTGTACATAGGTGTATATATACAGGAACGACAGTGTACATAGGTGTATATATACAGGAACGACAGTGTACATAGGTGTATAGTGTGTGTGTATATAGGAATGGCTGTGTACATAGGTGTATAGTGTGTATATATACAGGAACGGCGGTGTACATAGGTGTATAGTGTGTGTGTATATATGAACGTCTGTGTATAGTGTGTGTATATATAGGAACGGCGGTGTACATAGGTGTATAGTGTGTGTGTATATGAACGGCAGTGTACATAGGTGTATATATACAGGAACGACAGTGTACATAGGTGTATAGTGTGTGTATACAGGAACGGCAGTGTACATAGGTGTATAGTGTGTGTGTATACAGGAACGGCAGTGTTCATAGGTGTATAGTGTGTGTATATATACAGGAACGGCTGTGTACATAGGTGTATAGTGTGTGTGTGTATATATGAACGGCAGTGTACATAGGTGTATATATACAGGAACGACAGTGTACATAGGTGTATAGTGTGTGTGTATATAGGAATGGCTGTGTACATAGGTGTATAGTGTGTGTGTATATACAGGAACGGCGGTGTACATAGGTGTATAGTGTAACATAGTAACATAGTTAGTAAGGCCGAAAAAAGACATTTGTCCATCCAGTTCAGCCTATATTCCATCATAATAAATCCCCAGATCTACGTCCTTCTACAGAACCTAATAATTGTATGATACAATATTGTTCTGCTTCAGGAAGACATCCAGGCCTCTCTTGAACCCCTCGACTGAGTTCGCCATCACCACCTCCTCAGGCAAGCAATTCCAGATTCTCACTGCCCTAACAGTAAAGAATCCTCTTCTATGTTGGTGGAAAACCCTTCTCTCCTCCAGACGCAAAGAATGCCCCCTTGTGCCCGTCACCTTCCTTGGTATAAACAGATCCTCAGCGAAATATTTGTATTGTCCCCTTATATACTTATACATGGTCGTCTTTTTTCTAGACTAAATAATCCTAATTTCGCTAATCTATCTGGGTATTGTAGTTCTCCCATCCCCTTTATTAATTTTGTTGCCCTCCTTTGTACTCTCTCTAGTTCCATTATATCCTTCCTGAGCACCGGTGCCCAAAACTGGACACAGTACTCCATGTGCGGTCTAACTAGGGATTTGTACAGAGGCAGTATAATGCTCTCATCTTGTGTATCCAGACCTCTTTTAATGCACCCCATGATCCTGTTTGCCTTGGCAGCTGCTGCCTGGCACTGGCTGCTCCAGGTAAGTTTATCATTAACTAGGATCCCCAAGTCCTTCTCCCTGTCAGATTTACCCAGTGGTTTCCCGTTCAGTGTGTAATGGTGATATTGATTCCTTCTTCCCATGTGTATAACCTTACATTTATCATTGTTAAACCTCATCTGCCACCTTTCAGCCCAAGTTTCCAACTTATCCAGATCCATCTGTAGCAGAATACTATCTTCTCTTGTATTAACTGCTTTACATAGTTTTGAATCATCTGCAAATATCGATATTTTACTGTGTAAACCTTCTACCAGATCATTAATGAATATGTTGAAGAGAACAGGTCCCAATACTGACCCCTGCGGTACCCCACTGGTCACAGCGACCCAGTTAGAGACTATACCATTTATAACCACCCTCTGCTTTCTATCACTAAGCCAGTTACTAACCCATTTACACACATTTTCCCCCAGACCAAGCATTCTCATTTTGTGTACCAACCTCTTGTGCAGCACGGTATCAAACGCTTTGGAAAAATCGAGATATACCACGTCCAATGACTCACCGTGGTCCAGCCTATAGCTTACCTCTTCATAAAAACTGATTAGATTGGTTTGACAGGAGCGATTTCTCATAAACCCATGCTGATATGGAGTTAAACAGTTATTCTCATTGAGATAATCCAGAATAACATCCCTCAGAAACCCTTCAAATATTTTACCAACAATAGAGGTTAGACTTACTGGCCTATAATTTCCAGGTTCACTTTTCGAGCCCTTTTTGAATATTGGCACCACATTTGCTATGCGCCAGTCCTGCGGAACAGACCCTGTCTCTATAGAGTCCCTAAAAATAAGAAATAATGGTCTATCTATTACATTACTTAGTTCTCTTAGTACTCGTGGGTGTATGCCATCCGGACCCGGAGATTTATCTATTTTAATCTTATTTAGCCGGTTTCGCACCTCTTCTTGGGTTAGATTGGTGACCCTTAATATAGGGTTTTCATTGTTTCTTGGGATTTCACATAGCATTTCATTTTCCACCGTGAATACCGTGGAGAAGAAGGTGTTTAATATGTTAGCTTTTTCCTCGTCATCTACAACCATTCTTTCCTCACTATTTTTTAAGGGGCCTACATTTTCAGTTTTTATTCTTTTACTATTGATATAGTTGAAGAACAGTTTGGGATTAGTTTTACTCTCCTTAGCAATGTGCTTCTCTGTTTCCTTTTTGGCAGCTTTAATTAGTTTTTTAGATAAAGTATTTTTCTCCCTATAGTTTTTTAGAGCTTCAATGGTGCCATCCTGCTTTAGTAGTGCAAATGCTTTCTTTTTACTGTTAATTGCCTGTCTTACTTCTTTGTTTAGCCACATTGGGTTTTTCCTATTTCTAGTCCTTTTCTTCCCACAAGGTATAAACCGCTTACACTGCCTATTTAGGATGTTCTTAAACATTTCCCATTTATTATCTGTATTCTTATTTCTGAGGATATTGTCCCAGTCTACCAGATTAAGGGCATCTCTAAGCTGGTCAAACTTTGCCTTCCTAAAGTTCAGTGTTTTTGTGACTCCCTGACAAGTCCCCTAGTGAAAGACAGGTGAAACTGTACAATATTGTGGTCGCTATTTCCTAGATGCCCGACCACCTGCAGATTTGTTATTCTGTCAGGTCTATTAGATAGTATTAGGTCTAAAAGTGCTGCTCCTCTGGTTGGATTCTGCACCAATTGTGAAAGATAATTTTTCTTGGTTATTAGCAGAAACCTGTTGCCTTTATGGGTTTCACAGGTTTCTGTTTCCCAGTTAATATCCGGGTAGTTAAAGTCCCCCATAACCAGGACCTCATTATGGGTTGCAGCTTCATCTATCTGCTTTTAGAAGTAGACTTTCCATGGTTTCTGTTATATTTGGGGGTATATGTGTATATGGTGTGTGTATATATACAGGAACGGCGGTGTACATAGGTGTATAGTGTGTGTATATAGGAATGGCTGTGTATATAGGTGTATAGTGTGTATATATATACAGGAACGTCTGTGTGTGTGTATATATATATATATATATATATATATATATATATATATATATATACATATATACATATATATATATATATATAGGAACGGCGGTGTACATAGGTGTATAGTGTGTGTATATATGAACGGCAGTGTACATAGGTGTATATATACAGGAACGACAGTGTACATAGGTGTATAGTGTGTGTGTATATAGGAATGGCTGTGTACATAGGTGTATAGTGTGTATATATGAATGGCTGTGTGCATAGGTGTATAGTGTGTGTATATATAGGAATGGCTGTGTACATAGGTGTATAGTGTGTGTATACAGGAACGGCTGTGTACATAGGTGTATAGTGTGTGTGTATATACAGGAACGACAGTGTACATAGGTGTATAGTGTGTGTATATAGGAATGGCTGTGTACATAGGTGTATAGTGTGTGTGTATATAGGAATGGCTGTGTACATAGGTGTATAGTGTGTATATACAGGAACGACAGTGTACATAGGTGTATAGTGTGTGTATATAGGAATGGCTGTGTACATAGGTGTATAGTGTGTGTATACAGGAACGGCTGTGTACATAGGTGTATAGTGTGTGTATATACAGGAACGACAGTGTACATAGGTGTATAGTGTGTGTGTATATAGGAATGGCTGTGTACATAGGTGTATAGTGTATGTGTATATAGGAATGGCTGTGTATATAGGTGTATAGTGTGTGTATATATACAGGAACGTCTTTGTATAGTGTGTGTGTGTTTATATATAGGAACGGCGGTGTACATAGGTGTATATATACAGGAACGACAGTGTACATAGGTGTATAGTGTGTGTGCAGGGTGGATAAAAATCAATGTTTGTTTTTTTTTTTTTTTTAAATCAAAAAAATCGGATTTTTTTTTTCATTTAAATCGGATTTTTTTTTAATAAACTGCTGTTTGAGGAAAATATTTTACCATCCAAAGGTTCTTCCATCATGAGATAAAGCTGAGTTGTTTAACTCAGTAGAATAAAGGCTGTATATGTGTAACATTCACAATGCCATGCTCTTCCAGAGGTTTCTGTAGGATTAGTGGGCAGTTTCTCTCCTATATTATCACAGACGCTCGCTTTACTTACGCAGTTCTCAAAACTGAATTTGACTCTGCAGAGGTCCCAGCCTCTTCTAAACAGCAAAAATGTTACAACATGAACAGAGTTGAGAAAAAGACCTTAATCCTATTGTTCTACAAACCTATGAATACAGAATCAACCCCTTCAGTGCCAAGTCCAAGAAGTTAGACAATATGTTTCTGATTGTTTGGAGTGGAATAGATCTGCACAACACAAGAAGAATGTGAATCTAAGTGTGAGGAGGAGGAAGGGCAAGCAGACAACAAAATGAAAGTGAAACTTTGAGCACAATACTGCAGCATAGCCACAGACAGACAAGTCTGGATCTGTTTGTGTGTACGATCTGAGGTTTATTACATTATTTCCTTATAATGGCAGCAGGCCGTAAAAGAGACCCAGTTTGGGAATATTTTAATGAAGCTCCTTCACCTATCGGTAAGGCAGGCATGCGTGCAAAATGCAAACAATGCAACAAAGAGATGCAAGGCCTGGTGGCGCGAATGAGGCAACATCATGAGAAGTGCGGTGATGAAGATGACCAAAGAAACACTTCTGAACAGGCAGGATCTTCAGGTTGGTAAACATTTTTATTGAATCCTATTTCTAAAGACTGAACTGTCATGTGTGAGAAAAATTATATTTCTTATTATTACTGCATGTTACTGTCATTTGGTACAGTTATGAAGAAAAACAAATATTCCTTTTGGGGCAGGGGCAGTGATGTTGTGTACAATAAGCAGAAATTGTATAAACAATAAAATAACAGCATTAACAGCATTGACTTTTTTTGTTTAGGGGAATTCATGGATTCTGGAAACTATCCACCTCCAAGATCACCATCATCCTGTTCTACAGTTTCAGAGTTATCCATCCAGGATAGTGCTTCATTAGCAGCAGCATCATCATCAGACACCCACAGCCACATATCACCATCACCCAAAAGGAAGAAAAAACCTTTACCTCCTGGAACCACCATAGATAGGTTTGTGATAAGAACTAGCAGATTAGAAAAAGAGTTGATTGATGAAAAAATTGCCCAGTTTATTTATGCAACGAACTCTTCTTTCCGTCTGACTGAGAACCCACATTTCATTAATATGGTTCAGTCACTGAGACCAGGATACTGTCCACCCAGCAGAGCTGATGTTGCAGGGAAACTGCTGGATCAAGTGTATGACAGAGAAATGGAGCAATGTGCAACAGCTCTGGAGGGTAAAATTGTTAACCTAAGTATTGATGGGTGGAATAATGTCCACAATGATCCTATTGTATGTGCTTGTATAACAACAGAAGAAGGTAAAGTCTTCCTTGCACAAACAACTGATACGTCAGGAAATGCACACACAGCAGAATACTTACAAGAAGTGGCAGTAAAAGCTATAATGACATGTGAAGAAAAATTCAAATGTCTAGTACGCAGTTTGGTCACTGACAATGCTGCAAACGTATCCAAGATGAGAAGAGATTTAGAAGAGCTGGGAGGGAATACAAAGCTGCTAATAACATATGGCTGCGGTGCTCATTTGCTGCACCTCTTAGCCAAAGACTTAAGTGTTCCAGAAATAAAGGCTAATGTTGTTGAAATTGCTAAATACTTCCGTAATAATTATTTTGCTGCAGCAGCTCTGAAAAGGATGGGTGGAACCAAGCTAACGCTCCCACAAGATGTTAGATGGAACTCTGTGGTGGACTGTTTTGAGCAGTATATCAAAAACTGGCCTATTCTGATGACACTTTGTGAAGAAAATCGAGATAAAATAGATGGCACTGTCACGGCCAAAATCCTCAACATTGGGCTTAAGAGATATGTTGAACATATGCTGAGCTTCCTGAAACCCATCTCTCAAGCTTTAAACAAAATACAGAAAAATAGCTGTTTTATTGCGGATGCTGTTGAAATTTGGAAGGAACTGAGTGAACACTTAAAAACAGAACTACACATGGACAGAATTAAATTACAAGCAGTAAACAAACGAATGGGACAAGCACTGACTCCAGCTCATTTTTTGGCAAATATTGTCAATATCCAATATCAGGGTCAAAACCTAAGTGCTGAGGAAGAGGAGTTAGCTATGACATGGGTATCCAGCAATCATCCATCTTTAATGCCAACTATAATAAACTTCAGAGCTAAGGGGGAACCATTCAAGAAATATATGTTTGCTGAGGATATTTTAAGGAAGGTCACACCAGTAAACTGGTGGAAGTCACTTAAGCGCTTGGATTTAGAGACTGTTCAAGTAATGATTTCACTTTTAACAGCAGTAGCTTCTTCTGCAGGCGTTGAAAGAATATTCTCTTCCTTTGGACTCATTCATTCTAAATTGAGAAATCGGTTGGGACCCAATAAAGCAGGAAAGCTTGTTTTACTTTTCCAGATTATGAATAGGAACAAAGAAGAAGATGATGATGAAGATGACGACAAGTGAGCTACAGAGGACAGCAGGGACAGTAGTATTTAAGTTTTTCATGTGTCGGCTGGGCTGACAGTCTAAGTTTCTTACTATATATATATATATATATATATATATATATATATATATATATATATATATATATATATATATATTTATATATATAATATTTTTTTTTTTTTTTTTTGTTTAGCCAAGTTAGTTAACAAACATGGATGTTTGTTTAAGCAAATAACGTATGCTGTAATGTTATTGTTTCAGTTGAATAAATCTATTTAAATTGTTATTAAGGTCAGGATTATTTTTCTCCTTCCTAAGTACAACAGAACAGTGGTGTCCAAATATGAATGATTAACCCATTAAACTGGGGAGAAAAAAGTAATATAAAAAGTGATTCTAAAAATCTTCATCTACTTGCATGTTAAAGTAGCAAGAACTAGTTTAGGTAGAAACTTTGATTTAAATCACTGATTTAAATCAAGCCTTACTGACTAGTGATTTAAATCGTGATTTAAATCAGTTAGATTTAAATCAAATCCACCCTGTGTGTGTGTATATAGGAATGGCTGTGTACATAGGTGTATAGTGTG